>NC_053023.1:264943248-265146037 GCF_003073215.2 Triticum urartu
ACGGGTCAGGAGGCATGCACGAATGATGAGGGGGACGATGTGGCTGTGGTAAGAAGACGTAACTACATAGGAAGATCAATCGCCCTTTGTAAGAGAAAGGAGAGACATAACTTGTGAGGTACGTCGACCGATGGGGGGTAGTTAAAGTCGATCTAGGTATATGTTGGGAGATCGATCGGTATACATGCATGTGTGTGTTAGAAGCAAATGAGGCACGAGGAGAAGGATAGAGAGAGAGGGACGCATGAAGGAGGTGGTACGAGAGGCATACTATATCTAGGGGGAGGAGTGTGCGAGTAAGAGAATGATGAAAAGAGTGGTGGGAGTGAGTCATGGACGGTGACAAGAGAAGAGGGGAAGCTTGTGTTTGTGCTAGGCACACCTGGCTAGAGAGGCATATCGATCGATGTGTGCCGTAAAGAAGGAGTTGTGGGGCCTACACACACCGTGGGTGAATGACCTAAAGTGAAAAGACGAATTTGCACGATGGAGCTAGAGAATGCTGAGGGAGGGTGAGAGGGATGTGGGCGTGTGCATGCACAAGGGAAAGTTAGAGCTAGCTACAAAGATAAGAGGGTTGTGTGGGTGTAAAATATGAATAGAGATCATATATACTTCATTATAAAAAGTTCGGATATTTGAAGAATTTATCAGAGTGTTTCAAACCGACGGATGTGTGAATATATATAACGGTGATACACATGGTGTGGTTATGAACATGGTATACTACATTTAATATATTTTATCTCTACTCTTATAAAAAACGGAGTTGTTGATGATGGTGTGCCTGACATCCTGCATTATAGGCCGTCTGATTTATATCTGGCGGATAGCAAGGAAGCTATGATGGTTGAAGTTGGCAACAATCATGATTGTAGATTCTTATTGAAATAGAGAAACGGATTCAAATTTAGTTTGAATTGCAGTGGTAGTATAGACATTTGGAATGCACTAAAATGTTGGTATGAGTAGGTTACATGCATTATACAGCAAGCGAAAAAATTTAATCGGACATAACATGGATTCATACTCCCTCCTTCCATCTATATAGGGCATAATGAGATTTTTAAGACCACCTTTGACTATTGACAAGATTAATAGTACATGACATGCATAATGTGAAAATTATATCATTGAAAGAACCTTTCACAGACGAATTTAACGGTGTGCTTTGTGTAAGTTGCATATCATTGCTCTAATATTTGGTCAAAGTTAGCATCGAAAAATGCATTAGGCCCTATATAGATGGAAGGAGGGAGTAGCTTTGAATAGCATTTGTATAGTAAAACGGGGCAAGACTCTCTCTTTGTGTGGTGTGAATAGTTTTATTTTTTTGGTTTTCTTTTTGGTTGAGGGAAGTGCGAATTGATTTGGTACGTACAAGTACAATATTACTACACATTAGGCTTGTCCCTAAAATTCAACCCGCGTCTTGTTATATCCCGAAAATTCAGATATCGTGCTCCCAAAACTGGCGCCTTCACAACCCGTGCCTTCCTATCCCGAAATTACAACGCGCGTGAAAACTCCCTCCAGCTGCCAAATCCCGACACGCGAAATCCCCCTTCTAACCCTGAGCCGAAAGGGCCGCTAGTTCAAATTGGTGGGGGGTACTTTTGTAACACACCCTACATTTTGGACAAGCGCGTTCCTAAGTCATGCTTCACCCCCTCCCATCGCTCCCTTTTCGCCATTCAAAATCCCAGGCCGCCATAACCTCTCCGCTCCAGCCGTGAAACCCCACCCTCCTCCGTCCGCCATGTCACCACTGCCCAGGCGGAGCCTCTTCCCCGATGACGTCGTCCACCGCAACAGCTCAACGTCCCTCGTCCACCTCCCCAGATGAGGATTCGTTGTCCATCTCGCCGTCCCACCGGTTCAGCCGCCCCGTCCTCCACCTCCAAGGAGCTGCTCCGATGATCGCCTCATCTATCGCGGCTGCTCCATCCCCACAGCGCCGCCTTAACCTGCTCCACCGGAACCGCAGCATCCTCACCGACTCCTCGGACGAAGCCGAGGCCTACTTGGCGCCACCAAAGAGGTTGTACACTCATCGCATCGCACCTTCTCCTTAACTCGACCTGCCGGCGCCGACGGTGCTCCATCCCGCACCCCCATGGAGCGGCTACCTTGAAGCCTGCGCCGCAGGCGACATCTCCATGGAGGATCTCCCCCAATGCGAGGCCCCTTCGGCGGCTGCGTCCATACCAGCCGCATCTGCTGCTGCTACTCTGGCTCTCGCTCGATCGCTGGCTCGCCCAGCTGCTGCTGTTGCTCCCCCCTCGCTCGTGCTGCTGCTCTGCTCCGATTAAGCCACACTTCAGTCGACTGAATCGACTTTTGGGTCAATCGATTTTCAGGGGTTGGGGGGCTCGCCGGAGTTAAGGAAGAACCACCCGCAGCGGGGACGGGGGCTCGCCGGAGAGGTACCCCACTATCTATCTTAGGGTTCAGGGTGGGGGCGGGGGGCCTAGAGGGCTGGCCTGGGCAGCGGTGGCGAGTTGTTTCAGGGCGGCAAGGCGGCGCTGGGGCCGGTGGTTCGGCCGGTGGTGGTTGGCGGCTCAGGGGGGTGCAGGTTGAAGATGAACTGCAGGCCCTCCCTAAACTACATGTCAACTGCCTCTCTGCTACCATTGCGTTCAGTTTTGACAGTAGCATTTAGATTCCACAGTAAATTTCAATTTTGACAGTTAAGTTCAGAGTCAACAGTTTTTACCTCATCTGTTGTAGTCAGGTGGTTTTTGGTGATGTTAATTTTACATCCATTTTACATCATCTATTGGAGACGCTATTAGAATCCCACTTGAGATTGATGATGTCTGTCTTGTGCTGCTTCAACCTTGACGTCTTACGGCTCACCGGAGCTGCTCCAATGATAGAACGATCCATCACAACAGAGCAGTGCCCTGGACGCCGTCTACATTGCCCTCAGATCTTCCTCCACACCTCCGACAGCCACCTCTGCCTCAACTGCTTCAGCGACCAACCCAATGATGCTGAGGTCGACATGGCTACGGCAAAGAGGTTGTACACTTGTTGCATCACTTATTACTATACATTCACATCGATCCATTAGGGCTATTTTGGTTCAACGGAAAAACATCGATCCACTGGTTGTTACCATCACTCTAAATTTTTGCATGCTCTCCTTACATAATCTCACCATATTTTTTTCGTATGCATGTCAGATATTGTACACAGTCATGCTGAACATGTAGAGAAAAAGAGAAGAGTTTTGCGCGGCAATACAATGTCATGCAGACATCGCTCCATGGTGGGTTCAATGGCAAACCCTCCCCACCCCTCTCCAGATTGTAATCCAGAGGAAGATATCTGTTCTGAGGCGGATTCGGACGCCGCTGACCACTCCTATTTACCCCCAAGGTGTTTGCTCTACCTTGGCATGATGATGTTAGTCATATCATGCATATGTTGCCTTGCAGTGCCTACTTTTGACATATATATGTCATCTGCTTAGTTTAGACATGTTCTGTAATGCCACCTGTTTAGTTTCTATATCATATATGGGAATTATGCAGTCTCATGTCTTTTAGCCAGCCATAATATATGTGAAATGTGCAATGCCATCCTGTTTAACCAGGCATCATATATTTGAATGATATCTTGCCCATCCTTTTCTTCATTACATTTCCATTTGTCGACAATGTTTGTACATTAAACTACTCTTCCTGTGAATCAGCCATTTCGGTGGGAGATGGAAAAATCTGGAGTGAAAACAAGGCCTTCAGAGCAGATAGTGCTACCTGTCGAAGCAGATCTCTTGTTGGGTCTCGATAGCTCCTCAGAGATGGATTCAGAGACAGATGACCAGTCCTATTCCCCCACTGAGGTGTATGCTCTAACTTGGCACGGTTATACTGCTCATATCATTCATACGGTGTCTTGCATTGCAAAGTTTAGACATCATATACACAATATTCAACACCATGTTCTTAGTTCAGACATCATATTTAATGCCCTCTGTTTAGCATATAAATCACATATGTGAATTAAATGATGTGATCCTGATTACTTAGATAACATGTAGGTGAATTATGTCATTCGATCCTGTTTAGTTATTCATCATATCTTTGAATTATGTTATGCTATGATATCCAGTTTAGATAGACGTCATATATGTGAAATTATGTCATGCTATCTATTTTAGTTAAACAATATACATGTCAACCATTTCATGCCCTCTTTTTTCCACACTATCTATTGCATCTGTCTCTCATACAATGTCTGTACATTCAACTATGTTTCCTGTTTATCAGCCATTTGAATTGGAGCGGGTGACGCCAGTATCTACCGGACTAAAAACACGGTCTTCAAATAAAACAATGCTACCTCTTGGTGGAGATAGCACCCCGGTTGTACATGCATAAGAACCAGCCCTACCACACATAACCCAAACTCTCACAGATTGTACCCCTACTATGATGGACAGAGAACTAGCTTCACCCAATCTAACCCCAACCCTAGCCGATAGTAACCCAGTTCCTGTTGACAAAACACCATCTCCACCACAGAGCTCCCAAACAAGAGCAGTTAGTAAGGCAGCTCCAGTGCCCAAAGGGCCAGTACTATCATGGCGAACCCCAACTCCACCAGTTAGTGCGCCTATTCCTGTGGAGGAAGCACAACCAGCTAGTCATAGTTTAGCATCTATCGCATTTGATGTTGTTAAATCGTATGTGCGTATCTTCCCATCTTGGAAATATTATACTAAAGATGAAGGAAAATGACAGCTGCAGGTGTTTGTCCAAGAGTTATGTGTAAGTAATGTTATTCATGGCAATTACTTTGCTTCATCCCATACATCCTACCTCCATGATGTTTATAATACAACAAATTTTCCCATTTTTCTCTATAGAGAAGGACCGATTTGGAAAGTAAGGATGAGGTAACCTGTGCTAATACCTCTGCTATCTTCAAGAATGCTTGGTGGCAGTATTGGAATTACCTAAAGAAAACGTACTTCACTGGCAAAGAAACTCATCAAATTCCCTTACGTTCTCCTGAGACACATTTACTGGACGATGACTGGGAACACCTTGTTCTGTACTGGTCCCGAACCAAGAATGTGGTAAGGTCTATGAGCTCATTTTCTATTTTTAAGTATTATATTCTTGCGTCTTACTGTACTTTGTTCATGTAGAACAAGTGCCTAAACCTGAAGAACAACTGTTCTAATTTAAGATTCCATTACTACCATAGGACATAGATATATGTTTGTTTGATGCTTTCATTATGTACTAGTACTTGGCAATAGAAGACTTGGTAGTTTAATCCTGTCCACCTTACTAATGAACTGGTTCACCGAAATGAGTTTCATATACTAGTACATGCTAAACTTGTTATGTGTCTGCTTGTTTCTTCTTTTAGAATGCTGACAGAATATTGGGGAAGAGTGCCTTATTAAGCAACGGTAAAGGAAGTAATGCAGATAAGGTTCAGGATAGTGACACATCCTGTCTTGGTTTAGTGTTGGAGTTCCTGGCCACTACCACTTGCACAAGCTATTCAAACTCACTGTCTGAATCAGTTCGGTTTCTTGAGTCTCAACTACAAGCTGAAAGACATCGATCAGCTGTGCTACGACAAGAAGCGGAAGGACTGCAGAAGTCCCTGGAGCATTCAGATGCATACTTTCTGGTGCAACAGCAAGCGTTGGAGGATTTTAGCGCCAAACAAGACACAGCTAATCAGCTTGCTAAGCTTATTGCCAGCATGGTGGATACCCAGGATAACATTTCTTGAGCTCTTCTGAAGTTGTTTCAGTTATGCTCTTGTTTTGCTGCCACGTTTATTTGCACTGGTGGCCAATTTTGACGGCCAGTGCATATGATATGCTGATTTGTTCCCTATATTTGCACTGGTGGCGAACTTTGATGCCCAGTGGATGTAATATGTTTAATAGCCGTGATAGCCTAGCGTTAGTTGCTTGCTTATTTATTTCCATGTTGTCTTGTTTATTTGTTTGCTTGTAGTCATTGCAGTTATTTTTCCGCGGTTAACTAGTGGGTGCAATAACCTATTTTTAAAACTAGGCCACAATAACCATGGGATAATATTTACTGTAGTGAAACTGGGCCTCCTACGGGCCGTAGAAACAGTGGGCCTTCTACGGGCCGTAGAAACAGTAGGCCTTCTATGGGCCGTAGAAACAGTGGGCCTTCTACGGGCCGTAGAAACAGTAGGCCTTCTACGAGCCATAGAAACAATGGGCCTTCTACGGGCCGTATCATCAATGGGCCTTATACGGGCCATATGATCGATTGGTCAAACATGGGCCAATAACAGGCCGCATTATGGCCGTAAACGGGCTAGAGTTGGAATCGTCCGTTCATGGGCCGACCGCAACGGGCCATCGTTAATAGGCCGTATTTGGTGACGCTATGAAAACGGCCCAACGTATTAACGGACCACAAACAGGCCGACTGTAACCACAGGCTGAATTTGGCCCACAAGCAGAAAATGACAGTAACGGGCCGTAAGTAAACGAATGCTGGAAATGAGCCCAAGAATAAATGGGCTCTGAGAAGGCCGAAAGATAACATGGGCTCGAAACGTCCCAACGGAATAACGGGCCGTTAATGGGTATAAAGTGATACACTGTTCATTATGGGCCAGTTTCACCACGGGCCGTTAATGGGTGTAAAGTGATACACTGTTCATTACGGGCCAGTTTCACCATGGGCCGTTAATAGGCAAAGAGTTACATAGGGCCTCATATGGGCCGAAAGACGTCATGGTCCAGAAGTGAAAACGGGATGGAATCATATTGGATGGCCCAGATGACGCTACTGGGCCTAATTCGGATAGGGCGTAATGGGCCTTGGGTTAGCGGGCTGTAAATGGGCTATATACGAACAGGCCATTAACAGGCTTTCCATGGGCCGGCCCGCCACCTTTTGACCAAGTCAAACGGGCCGGCCTTTTCACAGGAATGGGCCTCTGTTGGGCCATGCCACGTGTCGACGTATCATAGGCGCCTTCCGTCCAATGAGTGGTTGACATCTGTCCCAACGATGAGCCGACATGTGTTTCCTCCAGCGAATGATGATTTTACACATGGAAAATCCCCATTGGTCGGGGCTGTTAATGGGTTATCTGATCCGAAACCTGACCCGATAGCTTAACGGCGTTTCGTTACGGTGGATGCCACGTGTTGGTCACCCTTGACGAAAGCACTTCTATGACGCGCGATTTATCGTCATGGAAGTGGAGACTTCCATGATGATCATTTTGGTAATGTCATGGAACACTTCTACGACAGCACAGGTATGACTATCTTGATTCTGTCATAAATTTGTCATGAATGTACATGCATGACAAAAAAACGACCTACTGTGACAAACACGTATCATCATAGAAGTGTATTTTTTTGTAGTGGCCAAGGGTACAAACAAGTTGTCACCAAAGTGGGAAGGCCCTTAGCAGGTGGTACAAGTCACCAGACCCGGCGCATTCCGTCTGGAGACCGGAGATGGCACTCAGTTGCAAAACTCATGGAACATTGAGCATCTCCGCAAGTACTACCCGTAAGGCGTGAGGCTGTCGGGCACTTCCCAGCAGCCACCCTATTGTACATGCCTTGCCTCAACTGCATGTAACCCCTTGTACGAAGCCGGGGCGATGACCCCATGCAAAAGAAAATAGAGAAGCGATGTAGGGGGGCAAACTAAGATTCTAGGCATGCATGAGCACACCAAGATCACTACATAAGCATTTCATGAGCATTTGCATATGCATAAAGATAGGATCGCATCCTGCATTCATTCTCATCTACATGAAGTTGTAGGTTCATGTCGTGAACTTGGCTTCGGCAAGAGACGAGAAGATTTCATGACACAACGATCCCCGGCAAGCCAAACAAATAAGTTTACCTCTTGTCCATTAGTGTTATGTAAAGCTGTAGCGACCCAACCTCAGACAGTCAAGCCTCTGTGTATCTGTGCCATCCCTGGATCGGTATGCTGGCACACACATTACATCAATGTATATATGAAAGTGCAATCACATGTATAAATAACGTAAAACTGATATATATACCTCATAAGTCCCAGCGGAAACAAACAATCGGGTGTGGAGTCCCATCAACGCCATCGACAGGTTGAGTGTAGACCGTAACCCTGTACCGTACTCTTACTCGTCGGAGGGAACATATCTGCAACATGAGATGTTGCAGCATGAGACTTATGAGGTCAGTACATTGAATGTAGGTCAGTACATTGAATGTACCGGCAAGATCACAACATGAGAAAGCAGATGATAATACTATTCTATATGCAATATGGCTTTGTGGCTCTATGCCTGATGTTTTTGCTTAAAAGCTGGTTTTATTTTCCCTACAACAAAGGAATATCAGGAGTCTGTACCACAGATTTTTCTATCATGACATGGTTCCGCCAACCGATGTCTCATACCCAAATCATCATAAGTTGCCCACAATTATGTTATCAGTCCGGTGTTGAGAGTTCCGAGATAGATCCAAGTCCAGAGGCTCAAATTGTTCGTAACCGGGGACACGGCTAATCGATTAGGTTTTAACCCTCTACAGAGGTTTGTACACTTTACCCGCAAGATTCGATCCTTCTTTTTACGTTCTCGCACTTCATGGTGTTTGAGAACAAGACGACCGAAACATGGTTTTCAAAAGAGTTCCCCTGACCACTGTACGGTGCTCATCCAATCCTACCGTAGTTCTACATCTGCTAGCACCGTCCCAGCCAGAGTCACCACTAGGGTCAACCAAGCCAGAGCCCATAGTGACTTGCGATTGCACAGGTAAGGTTCTGGGCATGAAGTATTCTTCCGTCTCTTTGAGTCTGGGTGAAGCTTTCCGCAAGATGTCATGGTGCTTCTCCATGCATCCCGGCCATCCACTGGTTTCTCCAGGGTTCCCGTCAACCGTCCTTCACCCAGTAGTGTGTATTGAATTCTTGTCTCGAGTCTCGAAATCTCGAGGTCTTGAAGTCTTGAGGCCATGGAAATGCAGTCCTTGCAGACGCCATCATGGAGTTGTCATCATTGGCGTAGAGTCCTCCATTCTCACACCACTCTCGTGCCCTCATAGCAAACCCCGCCTACTATAGCGCAGCATTAAAACTATATAACGTCTCGGGCTTGGTAACAGGGAGATGGGTTCCTACCTCATGCATTCTACTCAATTACAAGATTCAATAACACTACTGGAGGGATTGTTGAAAGGGTGCTACTACATGCAAATAAACATAGGTATGAAAAACATGGTCAAAGTGAACTTGCCTAGTATTACTTGATGAAGATAACAATGCTCTCAGAATAATGACTTAGTAGAACTATTCGTCACTCCGTTGAAAATCTATATAGTCAAACATAGCATTCATATAAGCAAACATACTAGGAAGCAATTCGAACACTCGTAATAAAACCAACAATTAAGTTACAAAACAACAAAGGACACCAAATAAGAACAAACGAAAACTACACAACAAAACTACTAAAGAAAACTCTAAGACATATCACAAAATAGTTTTGTCCTAAGTAAAAACTTAACAAAAATTAAAACACTAAACTAATAAATTAACAGAAAATACAAAGTAAAACAACTAAGTTAACAGAAGGTATTTTTCATAAAAAATTATTTGAAAAAGAAACAAATAAAGAGGTTTTATGAAACACTAACTATGACCTAAACAAGTTTTCATACAAAACTAAGTAAAATAAATTTTTCAAATAAAAACAAAATTTTCTTTTGTTCACTAACAGGAACAAAACTAATTTTTTAGGAGTGACAAAAATAAATAATTTAAAACTAATAAATACAATAAAGAAAAGACTAAAACAAAACTATAACTAAAATAGTACTATTTTGCTAAAAACCTAATTTAAAATAAACTAAAAATAAATAACTATATGCTACAGTATAGAAAAAACCATAATAAAACAGTAGCAAAAAGAATCAATAAAAAATATTTTACGAAACTCAAAATATGACAAAAATAGTGATTTTGAACAAATTCATGCAAACTCAAATTTAAACTACTAAAATTTGAAATCCTATAGCACTAACAGAAGATTCAAGAAATTTTGAATCTAATGCAAAAAGAATCACTCAATTTGGATATAAAACATAAAAGATATTGAATATCTAAGATTGAAATTTTTCTGTTTTTAAAACAGAAACGAAAAAAACAAAAAAAAACAGATCGGGCACTAGCTACAAGTCGGGCTGCTATTGGGCCAGGGAAGTGTGCGATCCGAATCTATACGGTGCTCGGCTGTAAGATAACTAAAACTCTAGTCCGCCCTTTATAAAAAAACAGCGGACCGGTTCGATCTAACCGAAGAAAACCGATCTACCAAACAAACCGATCTAAATAAAACCGATCAATATAAAGAAAACCAAAACATTTTTTTCTAACTGAAATGAAGAACAGGCATACGCTTACATAGAAGATCGCGCATGTTGGGTCGGCTTCGGATCCGGTGGGGCGCCGGCCCCGGCGGTCGTGGGCGGCGGCGACAGTGTCTAGGCGATGCAGTGCGGCGAGGGCGTCCGATTTTCTGTGGATGGTGAGGCGAGGAGACGTTGGGGTCAAGCGAGCGTTGGCGCAAACTCTTGTGCTCTGCGTGAACTCCAGCGGCGTTGCGACCTTGAGGCGGTAGCTCCGGTTGAACCTGGGTGCCCAAAGTATGTCAAAAAGATGCGTAAAGACAAGGGGTAGGAACCCCTGGAAATAGAGGCCCTGAAGAGCTCACCGGCGGTTGAAGTCGAGCGGTGAACTCTGCTCGGCTGGCCTAGATTGGAACGGCGACGGCTTCACTTAGAGATGGTTTTGGCGAGGGTTTTAAAGGGGAATCGGACGAGGACGGCCTCGGGTATTTATAGGACATATTGCTTGGGGATGGGGTCGACTAGGGATATGGTTTCCAAATAAATCGGACGCGGAGCGGCGCCGGGTGCATGTACGCATATGTTTCTGGTCTTGTACGTGAGGAAGAAGGAAGAAGAGGTGGGGCTAAGTGCCAGGTGTGAGAGAGATAGGTCGGGTGTGGGGAGGGAGGCAGCGGACGAGCGAAGGGAGTCGGGGTTGGGTGCTGGGGCGCTGCCCTTTTTTTGGCACGTGGGGCTGGGGCGCTGGGACGCTCGCCTCGTTGGCTAGCTCTAGCTCTAGCTAGGGGCTGGCTGAGCCATGGCCTAGCTGGCGCTACGGCTGGGCCGGCTGGCGCGCTTGGCATGGCCTGACCGGGCCCATTTTAAAAAAACAGCAAGAAAACAGAATAAATAAAGTGAATAAAACATTTTATATAGACATATTATATACCAAAATTTTCAGAATAAAATTTCGAAAAACATGAACATGCTTTCCAGACCAAAATAAAATACAAAAAAACATTTTTGCAATAAATCCAAAATGAAATAGAATTTGAGTTTCAAATAAATTGTCAAACCTTGTCTCCGATTGTTGGAGTGTCATATTTCTCCTCTCATATTTCTTTTCCAAGGAATTTTTACAAGATTCAAACTTAAAATTCAATAGGGATTCAAAATAGAAACTTTTGGGAAAGTCTTTTTATTCCCTCTCATTCAACTTTCAAGAAGTTTCAAATTCCACTCAAATTCACACAATCAATTCACACCACATTCAAACAAACAATCATAAATATTTATTTAATATAACATTCCAAAAATTAGAATTTTGGAATGTTACAAACCTACCACACTTAAAATGAATCTCGTCCTCGAGATTCGATGAGGCTAGCAAGAAAAAGGTTATGGTTTGGGGGTGTTCCAACAAATCCATTGTTCGGAATGGTCTAGTGTGCTACCACACTTAAAAGCAGGGTTATGGTTCCGACAAAACTTATGTACTCCATCCCTTTGGGTTGACGGTGTCGGTCTTCTCATATCTTTGGAGTAACTCCGATACTGAGGTTCTTCCGGCAGGGGTATAACCTTTTCGTCAATTTCTTGTGTCCTTCCATCGTGGTAAGGTTCTTCCAAGGCCGAGTCTTCATATCTGACATGTCTGTCATCAATACTAAGAACTATCGGAACCTCCTGGCGGTCAACAATTTATGGCTTCTCCTACAGGAAAATGGTCGGGGTTGAATATCACCGTATATCCTACGATGGGCAACGGTTGCCTGTAAAGGGTTCCATCGTCCTACGATTCTATAGTTTTATGGCTTGACGTGTCGACACTCTTCTAAGGTTTTCAAGGCTCTCTCATTTTCCATCAACAAATGATAATTCATGATAGAAGTCTCCGGTATGGGGGCCAATCAATCCCGTACTTGAACCATTACTACATATGCAGACATCGAATCACGTATTCTAACACTTGGGCATACTCACAAGCATTGCAGAATTTCTCTTGTCGACGAACTGAGTTTGAATAAATCCATTGATTCTGCAAGCTGAATGAAACATCTATCGTTACTTCACAACTCTCAGGTTTTCGTATCCTCCTAAGAAACGTCTGCTGATTAAATCGGAGTTTTTCTTCCAAAATTCCTTCCTTTCGCAAGAGTGTGCAGCTTCTTATTAACTCCTGGGCCTATGGGTTATGGGCCCACTTCAATGTGGGTACAACTTCTATTCATCCTGGAAGTTATAATTGTTCCATACTCCAACTTTACACCACCTTTGAATCCAATAGTATTTCGTTCCTTCATACCCTTGTGGTAACGATCATAACTAAAACAAAACTCCAACTCATTTGTCCAAACTCCACGATGTGGAATACATTTTCCTTTCCATTGGTCAGGTGTTCTCATAGGGTATTACCATAAAAATAAAATGTACTGGTGCATCCATAATTCATACTCTCTTCATATCAAATCATGTATTACATCCTTAATCACTACTCAAAATTCAAACTCCAACAGTACTTTAGTACAAATGTTGCCATCCACATAGTTTGGTATGGTCAGGAATTACTTCCAACTTTATTCATTTTTTTCCTCCTTGAGGATTCTTCAGTCCCACTGGAATTGTGTGACATGCGCCTTAAAATCTTCAATCTTCTGTTTCATTGTAGTGGCCTTGAGCTTCATCTCCATCATCTCTGCATGCACTTCTCTTAGGTATTCCTGAGTATAACGGAGCCTTGCTTCAAGTATTTCTCTGATCCAGCGTATGGCTTTCATGGCTGCTTCATGATCAGCGTCGAAGAAAGTTGCCTGTGGTACACGTGAGATGAAAACGTACTGCCCCATTGTCTTTGGGCAAACTCCTTTCATACAGTGGAGGTGTACCTCCACATACCAAATTTCCACTCCCTTTTGCATGAAGGGGTAGCCTTTTTAGACTGCATATCCTTCAAGGTGAATATGCTTCATCATGTCCTTCAGGATCTTCGGGTAATCATGATCACTTGTCAGGGTCATGATCGTTTCCGGGCGCTTGAGAAAAGACTCGTAAAGGGTTGTCATCTGCAGATATAAGATAGAAGGGGTACTCAGGGTAATGTATGTATTTCCTTGGGTGAAATGTGGTATTTTTGGAAAAGGTTTGGGGATCAGCTTGTCCATGGGTTCAAGGTTTAAGTCTAGGTGAGATAATGTGAGAGGCACTCACAATCAACAACTCGTAACATTTCACGTGACATTCCAACCACATCAACTTTTATTGCTTCATGAGCTATTACAATTTCCATTTCATAACTCACCTCAACATCTCCAAAAATAAAAGTGTAGTCCATATTATTACATGCTTTATTCCAATATCAAGATCTCAACTACTCTGCTCAAGCTTTCCTCTGTCTAAACATTCTCTGGCAAAATTTCCTACTCCCTTGCAGCGTAAACAAATGACTTTAGACAAATCTAGGGGCTTCCTGGTGGTTATCTTGGCTCCTTGGGTTGTTGGCTTCCTTGCTGGGCATTTGCTAGCATAATGGCCTAAATCCTTTCATCTGTAACAAGTGATATGACTCAGGTCCTTCTCTGCAGAAATTGGGTTGTTCTGAGGATGCCTTCGTTTTCTCTTCCTGGATTTCTCCATAATGATCAGAGCTTCTATTTGCTGAGGGTCAAACTTCACTTCTGCTATCGGGAAGTCCCTGAGATACTCTTGGCTTTCCTTCGTGCAATACTCTGAAAAATGTCCTTATTCTCCACATGAGTAGCAGGCTTGGGCGAAAAATATGTTTAGGCCTTCACCATCAGGGTCTTCAATAACTTCCTCCATGACGGGTTCTTCTAAACTTTCCCTGAGGGATTTTTCATGGCTTCCTTCCGCTGCTTGGTAATTTCTTGTACCTTGGGGTAAATCTGACATTGAGCAGGGTAGTGTGTAGTTCCTTCACACAGGAAACAAGTAACCTACCCAGTTGGGCATTCTTCAGCTGAGTGATTTCTGTCACAATGAGGGCATCCATCCTTGTGTTCTTCATTGGTGTGTCCTATTTCTCCGCAAATCTTGTAGGCACAAGGTTTCTTCATCGGGTTATACCAGTGCTTCCGGATGAGACGGGATCTTAACAGAGTCTTCTTGAATTCCTCCCAAGTTCTTGCTCCGTTGCATCCTTGTATGGCTTGATGCATTTTCCACAAGGTTGAAGCACTTTTTGTAAAGTACCAAAGAGCATATTGAACCTCATACTTGCTTCCAATCAAGTTGTTCCTGAAGTGATCCTTCATATTCTGAATCCATAGTTCTACCTCCCATTGAGTCATCGGTCCAGAGAATACTAGTCCTTCTTCATTCACCATCTATTGGATCCAAAGGTTTTGGGATGAGCTAAAAGAGAAGAGTGGTGGGAGATACACACAATACAAACAATAGTTTTGAAGAAACGGGTTTTCTTTTGTGGTTGTCGGACAAACATCAAACAAATGACAGCTCACAAATCGCCGCATCTAACGTAAGTATATAATAGGGGTTTGCTCTTCTAAAGGTCAAATAATTCTTTAGATTCTTCAAGTCTTCGGAGTCTTCAACTATTGTAGCTTCAACTCTTCTAATGCATGGTGAAATTCTCTTTAATCTGACGAGGTGATCGGTTGTCTGATATCTTGTCCTTCTTGGAGCGGCTTCAGTTGATCCTTCGTGTGGTCAAAAGAGAAAGGGGTATATTCTAACTATTTGAGGTAAGAGAGATAATTGATAAAATGAGAAAAGATGAGAAGTAATGGATTTTTTTTGAAAATAAAGTTTTAGAGATTTCCTGTCCTAGGGGCTTTCCGATTTCTAGGGTCACGTCCTACAGTCAACATGTGCTCTGATACCATATCTGTAGCGACCCGACCTCAGAAGGTCAAGCCTCTATGCATCTGTGCCATCCCTGGATCGGTATGCTGGCACACACAGTACATCAATGTATATATCAAAGTGCAATCACATGTATAAATAATGTAAAAACGATATATACCTCATAAGTCTCAGCGGAAACAAACAATCGGGTGTGGAGTCCCATCAACGCCATCGACAGGTTGAGTGTAGACCGTAACCCTGTACCGTAATCTTACTCGCCGGAGGGAACATATCTGCAACATGAGACGTTACAGCCTTGTAGGTCAGTACATTGAATGTACCGACAAGATCACAACATGAGAAAGTAGATGATGATAATACTATTCTATATACAATATGGCTTTGTGGTTCTATGTCTTATCTTTTTGCTTAAAAGCTGGTTTTATTTTCCCTACAACAAAGGAATATTAGGAGTCTGTACTACGGAGTTTTCTATCATGACATGGTTCCGCCAACCGATGTCTCATACCCAAATCATCATAAGTTGCCCACAATTATGTTATCAGTCCGGTGTTTAGAGTTCCGAGATAGATCCAAGTCCAGAGGCTCAAATTGTCCGTAACCGGGGACACGGCTAATCAATTAGGTTTTAACCCTCTACAGAGGTTTGTACACTTTACCCGCAAGATTCGATCCTTCTTTTTACGTTCTCGCATTTCAGGGTGTTTGAGAACAAGACGACCGAAACATGGTTTTCCAAAGAGTTCCCCTGACCACTGTCCGGTGCTCATCCAATCTTACTGTAGTTCTACATCTGCTAGCATCGTCCCAGCCAGAGTCACCACTAGGGTCAACCAAGGCAGAGCCCATAGTGACTTGCGGTTGCACAGGTAAGCTTCCGGGCATGAAGTATTCTTCCGTCTCTTTGAGTCTTGGTGAAGCTTTCTGCAAGATGTCATGGCGCTTCTCCATGCATCCCGGCCATCCACTGGTTTATCTAGGGTGCCCGTCAACCGTCCGTCCCCCAGTAGTGTGTATTGAATTCTTGTCTCGAGTCTCGAAATCTCGAGGTCTTGAAGTATTGAGGCCTTGGAAATGTAGTCCTTGCAGATGCCATCACGGAGTTGTCGTAATTGGCGTAGAGTCCTCCATTCTCACACCACTCTCGTGCCCTCATACCAAACCCCGCCTACTATAGCGTAGCATTAAAACTATATAATGTCGCGGGCATGGTAACAGGGAGATGGGTTCCTACCTCATGCATTCTACTCAATTACAAGATTCAATAACACTACTGGAGGGATTGTTGAAAGGGTGCTACTACATGCAAATAAAACATAGGTATGAAAAACATGGTCAAAGTGAACTTGCCAGGTATTACTTGATGAAGATAACAACGCTCTCAGAATAATGACTTAGTGGAACTATTCGTCACTCCGTTGAAAATCTATATAGTCAAACATAGCATTCATATAAGCAAACATACTAGCAAGCAATTCTAACACTCGTAATAAAACCAACAAATAAATTACAAAACAACAAGGGAAACCAAATAAGAACAAAGGAAAACTACACAACAAAACTACTAAAGAAAACTCTAAGACATATCACAAAACAGTTTTGTGCTATGTAAAAACTTAACAACAATTAAAACACTAAACTAATAAATTAACAGAAAATACAAAGTAAAACAACTAAGTTAACAGAAGGTATTTTTCAAAAAAAATATTTGCAAAAAGAAACAAATAAAAAGCTTTTATGAAACACTAACTATGACCTAAACAAGTTTTCATACAAAACTAAGTAAAATAAATTTTTAAAATAAAAACAAAATTTTCTTTTGTTGACTAACAGGAACAAAATTATTTTTTTTAAGAGTGACAAAAATAAATAATTTAAAACTAATAAAAACAATAAAGAAAAGACTAAAACAAAACTATAACTAAAATAGTACTGTTTTGCTAAAAACCTAATTTAAAATAAACTAAAAATAAGTAACTATATGCTACTGGATAGACAAAACCATAATAAAATAGTAGCAAAAAGAATCAATAAAAAATATTTTATAAAACTCAAAATTTGACCAAAATAGTGATTTTGAACAAATTCATGCAAACTCAAATTTAAACTACTAAAATTTGAAATCCAATTGCAATAACAAAATATTCAAGAAATTTTGAATGCAATGCAAAAAGAACACTCAATTTGGATCTAAAACATAAAAGATATTGAATATCTAAGATTGAAACTTTTCTGTTTTTAAAACAGAAACGAAAACTAAAAAACAGATCAGGCACTGGCTACAAGTCGGACTGCTATTGGGCCAGGGAAGTGTGTGATCCGAATCTATATGGTGCTCGGCTGTAAGATAACTAAAACTCTAGTCCACTCTTTATAAAAAACAGCGGACTGGTTCGATCTAACCAAAGAAAACCGATCTACCAAACAAACCGATCTACTAAACCGTTCTAAATAAAACCGATCAATATAAAGAAAACCAAAACTTGTTTTTTCTAAGTGAAACGAAGAACAGGCATACGCTTACAGAGAAGATCATGCGTGTCGGGTCGGCTTCGGATCCGGTGGCGCGGTGATACGTCTCCAACGTATCTATAATTATTGATTGCTCCATGCTATATTATCTTCTGTTTTGGATGTTTATGGGCTTTATTATACATGTTTATATCATTTTTTGGACTAACCTATTAACCCAGAGCCCAGTGCCAGTTTCTGTTTTTTCCTTGTTTTAGAATATCGCAGAAAAGGAAAACAACGGAGTCCAATTGACATGAAACTTCATGGAACTTATTTTTGGATCAGAAGAAGCCCAGAAGACTTGGAGTGCACGTCAGGGGATGTACGAGGAGGCCACGAGGCAGGGGCGCGTCCACCCCCTAGGGCGTGCCCTCCACCCTTGTGGGCCCCTCGTGGCCCCCCTGACGCACTTCTTCCTCCTATATATCTCCATATACCCTAAAACGACTGGGGAGCACAGTAGATCGGGAGTTCCGCCGCCAGAAGCCCCCGTAGCCACCGAAAGCCAATCTAGACCCGTTCCGGCACCCTGCCAGAGGGGCAATCCCTCTCCGGTGGCCATCTTCATCATCCTGGTGCTCTCCATGATGAGGAGGGAGTAGTTCTCCCTCGGGGCTGAGGGTATGTACCAGTAGCTATGTGTTTGATCTCTCTCTCTCTCTCTCTCTCTCTCGTTTTCTTGAGGTGATACGATCTTGATGTATCGCGAGCTTTGCTATTATAGTTGGATCCTATGATGTTTTGTCCCCCCTCTACTCTCTTGTAATGGATTGAGTTTCCCCTTTGAAGTTATCTTATCGGATTGAGTCTTTAAAGATTTGAGAACACTTGATGTATGTCTTGCCATGCGTATCTGTGGTGACAATGGGATATCACGTGATTCACTTGATGTATGTTTTGGTGACCAACTTGCAGGTTCCGCCCGTGAACCTATCCATAGGGGTTGGCACACGTTTTCGTCATGATTCTCCAGTAGGAACTTTGGGGCACTCTTTGAGGTCCTATGTGTTGGTTGAATAGATGAATCTGAGATTGTGTGATGCATATCGTATAATCATACCCACGGATACTTGAGGTGACATTGGAGTATCTAGGTGACATTAGGGTTTTGGTTGATTTGTGTCTTAAGGTGTTATTCTCGTACAAACTCTAGGGCTGTTTGTGACACCTATAGGAATAGCCCAACGGATTGATTGGAAAGAATAACTTTGAGGTGGTTTCGTACCCTACCATAATCTCTTTGTTTTTTCTCCGCTATTAGTGACTTTGGAGTGACTCTTTCTTGCATGTTGAGGGATAGTTATGTGATCCAATTATGTTATTATTGTTGAGGGAACTTGCACTAGCGAAAGTATGAACCCTAGGCCTTGTTTCAACGCATTGCAATACCGTTTACGCTCACTTTTATCATTAGTTACCTTGCTGTTTTTATATTTTCAGATTACAAAAACCTTTATCTACTATCCATATACCACTTGTATCACCATCTCTTCGCCGAACTAGTGCACCTATACAATTTACCATTGTATTGGGTGTGTTGGGGACACAAGAGACTCTTTGTTATTTGGTTGTAGGGTTGTTTGGGAGAGACCGTCTTCATCCTACGCCTCCTACGGATTGATAAACCTTAGGTCATCCACTTGAGGGAAATTTTCTACTGTCCTACAAACCTCTGCACTTGGAGGCCCAACAACTTCTACAAGAAGAAGGTTGTGTAGTAGACATCAAGCTCTTTTCTGGCGCCGTTGCCGGGGAGGTGAGTGCTTGAAGGTATATCTTTAGATCTTGCAATCGAGTCTTTTAGTTTCTTGTTTTATCACTAGTTTAGTTTATAAAACAAAACTATAAAAAATGGAATTGAGTTTGTCTCATACGCTTTATCTTTTTAATATCTATCGTGAGAATAAGGATTCCGATAATTGTGCTCAAGTGCTAGAAGAAGAATGCATTAGAATGTTTGGCACTAAATATTTGAATGATGAGCATGATTGCAATGTTTTTAGTATGAATTCCTTGAATACCCATGATGCTAATGATATGCAAAGCCACAAGCTTGGGGAAGCTATGTTTGATGAAGATGATATTTTTTGTCCCCCAAGTTTTGATGAGCAAATTTATTATGATGAAAGCATGCCTCCTATCTATGATGATTATTGTGATGACACGTATGCTCTAAAGAACAATGATAACCATGAAACTTGTAATCTTGATCTTAATTTTCAATCACATGATAGTTATTTTGTTGAGTTTTCTCCCACAATTATTCACGAGAAGAAATTTGCTTATGTGGAGAGTAGTAAATTTTCTATGCTTGTAGATCATGAAAAGAATGCTTTAGATGCTGGTTATATTGTTGAATTCATTCATGATGCTACTGAAAATTATTATAAGGGAGGAACATATGCTTGTAGGAATTGCAATAATATCAAGTTTCCTCTCTATGTGCTTAAAGTTTTGAAGTTATGCTTGTTTTGCCTTCCTATGCTAGTTGATTATTGTTCCCATAAGTTGTTTGCTCACAAAATCCCTATGCATAGGAAGTGGGTTAGGCTTAAATGTTTTATTCATATTCTTCATGATGCTCTCTTTATATTACAATTCTTATCTTTTATTTGAGCATCATTGAAATCATCATGCCTAGCTAGGGGTGTTAAACGATAGCGCTTGTTGGGAGGCAACCCAAATTTATTTTTTCCTTGCTTTTTGATCCTGTTTATTAATAAATAATTCATCTATCCTCTGTTTAGATGTGGTTTTATGCCTTTAATTAGTGTTTGTGCCAAGTAGAACCTTTGGGAAGACTTGGGGAAAGTCTTGTTGATCATGCTGTAAAACAACAGAAACTTTAGCGCTCACGAGAATTGCTTCCATTTTGATTTGGAGAGTTATATTTAGTTAATTCTTTTTAATATGATTAATAGATAAATTCCTCATTCCCAGAAATTTATTTGAGAATTTTATGAGTTACAGAAGTATACGTTTGATCCAGATTACTACAGACTGTTATGTTTTTGACTGATTCTGTTTTTCATGTGTTGTTTACTTATTTTGATGAATCTATGGCTAGTAAAAGAGTTTATAAACCATAGATAAGTTGGAATACAGTAGTTTTAACACCAATATAAATAAATATTGAGTTCATTACAGTACCTTGAAGTGGTGATTTATTTTCTTATACTAACGGGGCTTACGAGTTTTCTGTTAAGTTTTGTGTTGTGAAGTTTTCAAGTTTTGGGTAAGGATTCGATGGAATGTGGAATAAGTAGTGGCAAGATCGTAAGCTTGGGGATTCCAAAGGCACCCCAAGGTAATATTCAAGGATAGCCAAGAGCCTAAGCCTGGGGATGTCCCGGAAGGCATCCCCTCTATCGTCTTCGTTCATCGGTAACTTTACATGGAGCTATATTTTTATTCACCACATGAAATGTGTTTTGCTTGGAGCGTCAATTTATTTTGTTAATATTTGCTTGACGTTATTTGTAACAATGTTTTGCATCTTTTATTTCAATAAAAGTGGCATTGATAGCCTTTACTATGCCTATTTTAGAAGTCCACATGTTGCTGTTTGAAAACAGAAAGTTTACCACTGTTGCAATAATTCCCTAGAAAAGTAAGAATGTGATAAAATGTTGAAACCTTTTGCATATTAAGATCTGATAAATTTACTACATTGGTAATTTTCTTTCATAATTTTTGGAGCTAGGGAAGTATGGATGTTGCTGCATTCTTTACAGACTGTCCTGTTTAGGCAGATTGCTGTTATGTTTGCATTGTTTGCTTATGTTTGCTTCTTTAATGATTCTATTTGAGGATAGGACTATTAAATATGCAGAGGAATTTAGTATGCAATGTTGAATAATAATTTTAGTGATTTGCTACAGTAGAGTATGATAAGGTTTTTGCAATGGTTCATACTAACTTATCTAACGAGCCCTTGTTGAGTTTTGTGTGGATGGAGCTTTTGAGATTTAGGGAGACCGTGATATGAGAGGAATTAAGGAGACACAAAAGCTCAAGATTGGGGATGCCCAAGGCACCCCAAGATAATATTTCAAGAAGTCTCAAGCGTCTAAGCTTGGGGATGCCCCGGTTGGCATCCCACCTTTCTTCTTCAACAACTATCGGTTAGTATCGGTTGATCCTAAGTTTTTGCTTCTTCACATGATGTTTGCTATTCTTAGATGTCATTTTATTTTGTTTTGCTTTCTGTTTGAATAAAGTACCAAGATCTGAAATTATTAAATGTTAGAGAGTCTTCACATAGTTGCATAATTATTCAACTACTCATTGATCTTCACTTATATCTTTCGGAGAAGTTTGTTGTTTGCTCTAGTACTTCACTTATATCTTTTAGAGCATGGTGGTAGTTTTATTTTGAAGAAATAGATGAACACTCATGCTTCACTTAGATTATTTTGAGAGGCTTAAATATCATGGTAATTTGCTTAAATAATCCTAATATGCTAGGTATTCAAGATTAGTAAAAACTTTCTTATGAGTGTGTTGAATACTATGAGAAGTTTGATACTTGATGATTGTTTTGAGAGATGAAGA
Organism: Triticum urartu; assembly: GCF_003073215.2. Taxonomy (NCBI): domain Eukaryota; kingdom Viridiplantae; phylum Streptophyta; class Magnoliopsida; order Poales; family Poaceae; genus Triticum; species Triticum urartu. Next base: position 264,965,528 of record NC_053023.1, read on the forward strand.
TGGTGATATTAGAGTCATGCTAGTTGAGTAGTTGTGAATTTGAGAAATACTTGTGTTAAAGTTTGTGATTCCCATAGCATGCACGTATGGTGAACCGTTATGTGATGAAGTCGGAGCATGATTTATTTATTGATTGTCTTCCTTATGAGTGGCGGTCGGGGACGAGCGATGGTCTTTTCCTCCCAATCTATCCCCCTAGGAGCATGCCCGTAGTAGTTTGTTTCGATAACTAATAGATTTTTGCAATAAGTATGTGAGTTCTTTATGACTAATGTTGAGTCCATGGATTATACACACTCTCACCCTTCCACCATTGCTAGCCTCTCTAGTACCGCACAACTTTCACCGGTACCATAAACCCACCATTTACCTTACTCAAAACAGCCACCATACCTACTTATCATGGCATTTCCATAGCCATTCCGAGATATATTGCCATGCAACTTTCCACCGTTCCGTTTACTATGACACGCTCCATCATTGTCATATTGCTATGCATGATCATGTAGTTGACATTGTATTTGTGGCAAAGCCACCGTTCATAATTCTTTCATACATGTTACTCATGAGCCATTGCACATCCCGGTACACCGCCGGAGGCATTCATATAGAGTCATATCTTGTCCTAAGTATCTAGTTGTAATTCTTGAGTTGTACGAAAATAAAAGTGTGATGATCATCATTATTAGAGCATTGTCCCAGTGAGGAAAGGATGATGGAGACTATGATTCCCCCACTAGTCGGGATGAGACTCCGGACGAAAATAAATAAATAAAAGAGGCCAAAGAAGCCTAAATAAAAAAAGAGAAAAGAGGCCATAAAAAAGAGAAGGTCCAAAAAAAAGAAATAAAAAAATGAGAGAAAAAGAGAGAAGGGGCAATGCTGCTATCCTTTGCCACACTTGTGCTTCAATGTAGCACCATAATCCTCATGATAGAGAGTCTCTTGTTTTGTCACTTTCATATACTAGTGGGAATTTTTCATTATAGAACTTGGCTTGTATATTCTAACAATGGGCCTCCTCAAGTGCCCTAGGTCTTTGTGAGCAAGCAAGTTGGATGCACACCCACTTAGTTTCTTTTGTTGAGCTTTCATACACTTATAGCTCTAGTGCATCCGTTGCATGGCAATCCCTACTCACTCACATTGATATCTATTGATGGGCATCTCCATAGCTCATTGATTAGCCTCGTTGATGTGAGACTTTCTCCTTTTTGTATTCTCCACACAACCCCATCATCATATTCTATTCCACCCATAGTGCTATGTCCATGGCACGCACTCATATATTGCGTGAAAGTTTATAGGTTTGAGATTACTAAACTATGAAACAATTGCTTGGATTGTAATCGGGGTTGTGCATGATGAGAGCATTCTTGTGTGACGAAAATGGAGCACGACTAAACTATATGATTTAGTAGGGATGAACTTTCTTTGGCCATGTTATTTCGAGAGGACATAATTGCTTAGTTAGTATGCTTGAAGTATTATTATTTTTATGGCAATATGAACTTTTATCTTGAATCTTTCGGATCTGAATATTCACGCCACAAATAAGAACAATTACATTGAAATTATGCCAAGTAGCACTCCGCATCAAAAATTCTGTTTGTATCATTAACCTACTCGAGGACGAGCAAGAATTAAGCTTGGGGATGCTGATACGTCTCCAATGTATCTATAATTTTTGATTGCTCCATGCTATATTATCTTCTGTTTTGGATGTTTATGGGCTTTATTATACACTTTTATATCATTTTTGGGACTAACCTATTAACCCAGAGCCCAGTGCCAGTTTCTATTTTTTCCTTGTTTTGGAATATCGCAGAAAAGGAAAACCAAACGGAGTCCAATTGACCTGAAACTTCACGGAACTTATTTTTGGATCAGAAGAAGCCCAGAAGACTTGGAGTGCACGTGAGGGGATCTACGAGGAGGCCACGAGGCAGGGGGGCGCGCCCACCCCCCTAGGGAGCGCCCTCCACCCTCGTGGGCCCCTCGTGGCCCCCCTGACGCACTTCTTCCTCCTATATATCTCCATATACCCTAAAACGATCGGGGAGCACATAGATCAGGAGTTCCGCCGCCAAAAGCCTCCGTAGCCACCGAAAGCCAATCTAGACCCGTTCCGGCACCCTTCTGGAGGGGCAATCCCTCTCCGGTGGCCATCTTCATCGTCCTGGTCCTCTCCATGACGAGGAGGGAGTAGTTCTCCCTCGGGGCTGAGGGTAGGTACCAGTAGCTATGTGTTTGATCTATCTTTCTCTCTCTCGTGTTCTTGAGGTGATACGATCTTGATGTATCGCGAGCTTTGCTATTATAGTTGGATTCTATGATGTTTTCTCCCCCCTCTACTCTCTTGTAATGGATTGACTTTCCCCTTTGAAGTTATCTTATCGGATTGAGTCTTTAAAGATTTGAGAACATTTGATGTATGTCTTGCCGTGCGTTTCTGCGGTGACAATGGGATATCACGTGATTTACTTGATGTATGTTTTGGTGACCAACTTGCAGGTTCTGCCCATGAACCTAGGCATAGGGGTTGGCACACGCTTTCACCGTGATTCTCCGGTAGGAACTTTGGGGCACTCTTTGAGGTCCTATGTGTTGGTTGAAAAGATGAATCTGAGATTGTGTGATGCATATCGTATAATCATACCCACAGATACTTGAGGTGACATTGGAGTATCTAGGTGACATTAGGGTTTTGTTGATTTGTGTCTTAAGGTGTTATTATAGTACGAACTCTAGGGATGTTTGTGAAACCTATAGGAATAGCCCAACGGATTGATTGGAAAGAATAACTTTGAGGTGGTTTCGTACCCTACCATAATCTCTTCGTTTGTTCTCCGCTATTAGTGACTTTGGAGTGACTCTTTGTTGCATGTTGAGGGATAGTTATGTGATCCAATTATGTTATTATTGTTGAGGGAACTTGCACTAGTGAAAGTATGAACCCTAGGCCTTGTTTCAACGCATTGCAATACCGTTTACGCTCAATTTTATCATTAGTTACCTTGCTCTTTTTATATTTTCAGATTACAAAAACCTTTATCTACTATCCATGTACCACTTGTATCACCATCTCTTCGCCGAACTAGTGCACCTATACAATTTACCATTGTATTGGGTGTGTTGGGGACACAAGAGACTCTTTGTTATCTGGTTGCAGGGTTGTTTGAGAGAGACCATCTTCATCCTACGCCTCCTACGGATTGATAAACCTTAGGTAATCCACTTGAGGGAAATTTGCTACTGTCCTACAAACGTTTGCACTTGGAGGCCCAAAAACGTCTACAAGAAGAAGGTTGTGTAGTAGACATCACGCGGCGGCCCCGACGGTCGTGGGCGGCGACGGTAGTGTCCAGGCGATGCAGTGCGGCGAGGGTGTCCGATTTTCTGTTGATGGTGAGGTGAGGAGACATCGGGGTCGAGCGGGCGTTGGCACAAACTCTTGTGCTCTGCGTGAACTCCAGTGGCGTTGCGAGCTTGAGGCGGTAGCTCCGGTTGAACCTGAGTGCCCAAAGTATGTCAAAGACATGCGTAAATACGAGGGGTAGGAACCCTTGGAAAGAGAGCCCTCGAACAGCTCACCGGCAGTTGAAGTCGAGCGGTGTACTCTGCTCGGCTGGCCTAGATTGGAATGGCGACGACGTCACTTAGAGATGGTTTTGGCGAGGGTTCTAAAGGGGAATCGTACGAGGACAGCCTCGGGTATTTATAGGACATATTGCTTGGAGATGGGGTCGACTAGGGATAGGGTTTCCAAAGAAATCGGACGCGGAGCAGTGTCGAGTGCACTTACGCGTATGTTTTTGGTCTTGTACGTGAGGAAGAAGAAAGAAGAGGTGGGGCTAAGTGCCAGGTGTGAGAGAGATATGTTGGGCATGGGGAGGGAGGCAGTGGACGAGCGAAGGGAGTCAGGGTTGGGTGCTGCCCTTTTTTTGTCACGTGGGGCTGGGGCGCTGGGACGCTCGCCTCACTGGCTAGTGCTAGCTCTAGCTGGTGGCTGGCTGAGCCATGGCCTAGCTGGCGCTACGGCTGGGCCGCCTGGCGCGCTTGGCCTATCCTGACCGGGCCCCTTTAAAAAAACAGCGAGAAAACAAAATAAATAAAGTGAATAAAAACATTTTATATAGACATATTATATACCAAAATTTTTAGAATAAAATTTCCAAAAACATGAACATGCTTTCTAGACCAAAATAAAATACAAAAAACATTTTTGTAATAACTCCAAAATGAAATAGAATTTGATTTTCAAATAAATTGTCACACCTATCTCTGATTGTTGGAGTGTCATATTTCTCCTCTCATATTTCTTTTCCAAGGAACTTTTGACAAGATTCAAACTTAAAATTCAATAAGGATTCAAAATAGAAACTTTTGGGAAAGTCCTTTTATTCCCTCTCATTCAACTTTCAAGAAGTTTCAAATTCCACTCAAATTCACACAATCAATTCACACCACATTCAAAAAAACAATCATAAATATTTATTTAATATAAAATTCTAAAATTTAGAATTTTGCGATGTTACAAAAGCTATAACTTTGCATCAAAAAACCTCGCCTCTCTTTTGAAACTTAGGTGCTCCCATCCATGACTCAAACATTGCTTCAGTCAGGGTGGTCGCAGTAGCCTTTGGTGAAAAAGAGTTAGCGGGGGGCTGGCCCCTGTGTCTGTTCCCCGGCAGACAAAGAGGGTGCTGGCAGGATATCCTCCCGGGGAAAACTCGTTTATTTTCATTAAAGAGGTGCTCTACCTCTGCATGGACATAAACATGCATTGGTTCTCGACAAGGTTCATATTTTTCATTCATATGCTAATACAAGTAAAGGCATTACAGAACACAAAGATGGACTCAAAGGATTACATTACTTGAATTAAAATTTGGTGATTGCCTACAAGTTTGAGATCAAAAAAAGATAAGTGCCCCGTGATCCAATCTTTTCGTTTTCCCTCCTTCGGGCACTGCGGCGGAAGGAGGAAAAGACGAGAAAATGAGTACCCAAGAAGTAGGACAACCCACAAGTGTAGGGGATCGCAACAGTTTTCGAGGGTAGAGTATTCAACCCAAATTTATTGATTCGACACAAGGGGAGCCAAAGCATATTCTCAAGTATTAACAGTTGAGTTGTCAATTAAACCACACCTGAAAGAATTAATATCTGCAGCAAATTATTTAGTAGCAAAGTAATATGGAAGTAGCGGTAATGGTGGTAAAAGTAATAGTAGTAGCTTTTGTAGTGATTGTAACAGTGGCCAGGAAAAGTCAGTAAGCAAAGATCAATATGTGAAAAGCTCGTAGGCAATGGATCAGTGATGGATAATTATGTCGGATGCGATTCCTCATGCAACCGTTATAATATAGGGTGACACAGAACTAGCTCCAGTTCATCAATGTAATGTAGGCATGGATTCCGAATATAGTCATACGTGCTTATGGAAAAGAACTTGCATGACACCTTTTGTCCTACCCTCCCGTGGCAGCGGGGTCCTATTGGAAACTAAGGGATATTGAGGCCTCCTTTTAATAGAGTACCTGACCAAAGCATTAACACTTAGTGAATACATGAACTCCTCAAACTATGGTCATCACCGGGAGTGATCCCGATTATTGTCACTTCGGGGCTACTGGATCATAACACATAGTAGGTGACTATTGACTTGCAAAATAGGATCAAGAACTCACATATGTTCATGAAAACATAATTGGTTCAGATCTGAAATCCTGGCACTTGGGCCCTAGTGACAAGCATTAGGCATAGCAAAGTCATAGCAACATCAATCTTAGAACATAATGCATACTAGGGATCAAACCCTAACAAAACTAACTCGATTACATGGTAAATCTCATCCAACCCATCACCGTCCAGCAAGCCTACGATGGAATTACTCACGCACGACGGTGAGCATCATGAAATTGGTGATGGAGGAAGGTTGATGATGACGATGCGACGGATTCCCCTCCCCGGAGCCCCTAATGGATTCCAGATCAGCCCTCCCGATGAAGATTAGGGCTTGGCAGCGGCTCCGTATCATAAAATGCGATGAATCCTTCTCTCTGATGTTTTTCTTCCTGAACCTGAATATATAGAGTTGGAGTTGATGTCGGTGGAGCCTCAGGGCGCCCACGAGGTAGGGGGCGCGCCCCTGGGGGCACCCTACACTCGTGGACAGGGTGTGGGCCTGCTGGTGTTGATTCTTTTGCCAATATTTTTTATTAATTCCAAAATGTGTCTCTGTTGATTTTCAGGTCATTCCGAGAACTTTTATTTCTGCACAAAAATAACACCATGGCAATTTTGCTGAAAACAGTGTCAGTCCGGGTTAGTTCCATTCAAATCATGCAAGTTAGAGTCCAAAACAAGGTCAAAAGTGTTTGGAAAAGTAGATACGTTGGAGACGTATCAACTCCCCCAAGCTTAAACCTTTGCTTGTCCTCAAGAAATTTAGTTGACAAACTAAAAGTGATAAAGAAAACTTATACAAACTCTGTTTGATCTTGTTGTTGCAAATATGTAAAGCCAACATTCAAGTGTTCAGCAAAGATTATGAACTAAAAATATTCACAATAACATTTAGGTCTCATGTTTACTCATATCAATGGCATAATCAACTACCAAGCAATAATAATAAATCTCGGATGACAACACTTTCTCGAAACAATTATAATATAATATAATAAGATGGTATCTCTCTAGCCCTTTTTCAGACTGCAAAACATAAATGCAGAGCACCTGTGAAGATCAAGGATTGACTAGACATTGTAATTCATGGTAAAAGAGATCTAGTCATAGTCATACTCAATGTAAATTAATAGTAATGCATGCACATGATAGCGGTGCTCTCCAACTAGTGCTTTTTAATAAGAGGATGATGACTCAACATAAAAGTAAATAGATAGGCCCTTCGTAGAGGGAAGCAGGGATTTGTAGAGGTGCGAGAGCTCATGTTTTGAAATAGAGATAAATAATATTTTGAGTGGTATACTTTCATTGTCAACATGACAACCAAGAGATCTTGATATCTTCCATGCTACACACATTATAGGCGGTTCCCAAACAGAATGGTAAAGTTTATACACCCCCACCACCAACAATCATCAATCCATGGCTTGTCCGAAACAACGGGTGCCTCCAACTAACAACAATCCTGGGGGATTTTTGTTTGTAATTATTTTAATTTAAGCATGGGACTAGGCATCCCGGTTACCAGCCATTTCCTCGTAAATGATTAGCAGATTCCACTCATCTTGAGAATAACCCACCTAACATGGAAGATATAGACAGCCCTAGTTGATACATGAGCTATTAGAGCATACAAAAAAATTTATTTGAAGGTTTAGAGTTTGGCACATACAAATTTACTTGGAATGGCAGGTAGATACCGCTTATAGGAAGGTATGGTGGACTCATATGGAATAACTTTGGGGTTTATGGAAGTGGATGCACAAGCAGTATTCCCGCTGAGTACATGTGAAGGCTAGAAAAAGACTGGGAAGCGACCAACTAGATAGCGACAACAGTCATGAACATGCATTGAAATTAATCAACACTAAGTGCAAGCATGAGTAGGATATAATTCACCATGAACATAAATATCGTGGAGGCTATGTTGCTTTTGTTTCAACTACATGCGTGAACATGTTCCAAGTCAAGCCACTCGAATCATTCAAAGGAGGATACCAACCTATCATACCACATCACAACCATTTTAATAGCATGTTGGCACGCAAGGTAAACCATTATAAACTCCTAGCTAATTAAGCATGGCATGAGCAACTATAATCTCTAATTTTCATTGCAAACATGTTTCATTCATAATAGGCTGAATTAGGAATGATGAACTAATCATATTTACAAAAACAAGATAGGTCAAGTTCATACCAGCTTTTCTCATCTCCATAAGTCCATCATATATCGTCATTATTGCCTTTCACTTATACGACCGAACGGTGTGGATAATAATAATAGTGCACGTGCATTGGACTAAGCTGGAATCTGCAAGCATTTAATACAAGGGAGAAGACAAGGTAATATGGGCTCTTGGTTAAATCAACAATAATGCATATGAGAGCCACTCAACATTTTCATCATGGTCTTCTCCTCTCGACCCCAAAGAAAAGAAATAAAACTATTTACACGGGAAAGCTCCCAACAAGCAAAATAAGAACGAGAAATCTTTTTGAGTTTTATTTTAATTACTACTACTAAAAGCATGGAAAGTAAACTAGCTAAAAGCTACAACTAATTTTTTTGGATTTTCTTAAGGTTTTTCAAACACAAAGAAGAAGGCTTAAAAAAGAAATTAAACTATCATGGATAATACAATGAAAAAGTATGAGCACCGACATCTTAGAATGAGTGTGTGAACATGAATGTAATGTTAGTGAGAAATACATACTCCCCACGCTTAGGCTTTTGGCCTAAGTTGGTCTATGGCCATTGATCGAAGCCACTCTCTCCGGTGTACTGAGGAGGGTTCTCAGGGTGCCACTGGTTGGCGATCTCCTCCGGATCCCACTGATAAACAAACTGACGATAAGGATCAAGTGGTGGCTCCGGCTCTGGCTCTGGGACTTGTGTCAACCTCTAGTACACATAAATGGCTTCGGGTAAGATGAGGTACGTGCCTGAAAGTATGTTAAACAGAGAGGGTGCAGGCAAGGTAATAATCTCACAGTAAGTTTTATCAAATATCAATTTATACTTAAGCATCTTCTTCTTATATTTAACAATAAAATCATGTGCTACCATACTCTTATAATCTATAAAAATAGGGGGCAACAACTTTTCCTCTTTCTCATAATGCCTAATAGCTATCCTAAAGTGTTCAGCAAGGCGTGAAGCAAAGATGCCTCCGAAGATGGGACCCTTTGTTCGGTTCAGATTTAATCATTTAGCAACAATAGCGCCTAAGCTGAAAGTGGTATCATGAAACAAAGCATGGTGCAAAATGATAATATCAGGAGCACTAAGATTTCCAATGTTCCCGCGACCAATTAAGCATCTACTAGCAAATATTGCAAAGTAACGAAGAACAGGAAAATGTATACTGGTAATTCTTGCATCTGAAATTTTCCTAGTTTCTCCTACAACAATTCTATCAATAAACCCATCCACATCGCTACGATGTGGTTCCTCGATGCTGCCCTCAAAGGGTATCTTGCACACCCGACAAAAATCATGAAGTGACATCTCCTTAACCTCATCATATAAGTGAAACTCCACTAAAGGTGGTAATTTCTTAGCATGGAAATAAAAAATTTACACGAAAATATTAGTGAGTAGAAGATACTGTTCGCGCTGGTCGTGGAGGAAGTTGGAGAGGCCTGCATTCTCAGCCAAATAATAAGAGTCCTCATAAATCCCAGCTGCTCTCAAGAACTCATCACACGGCCATTCGCACGGCTGAACCTCTGCAGTGCGAGGAAGATTCTATTTAGGCTTTTTATTTTCCTCATTTTGCTTATCCTTCGAGCTTCGGCTCGAGGAGCCCCTCAACAATCTCTTCATCATTTTCTTTCTGTGAAAAATTTCTGAAATTTTTAGTGACTCAAAATAAAAGTGAATCAAACCCAACAAGATTGATAACAACAACTCCTACAAGTGCCTAGAGGCCATATCATGCATTAAAACTACTTTGACCACATAAAGTTGACATGCGAGCTCAAGAATAGGGTCACCTAAGAAGCAAAAATTTGCAATAAATAAAGCACTAGAACAAAAACTAATTGGACCATTGGAGGAGTCACATACCGAAGAACAATCCCCCAAAGTAGTTTTGTGAATGGAGCTTTGAGCAAGGAGATCAAAAATGGCAGCAAGATGAGCTAGAACACGGGTTTAAACTATGGGATGATTTTTTCTGGAAGAAGACAAAGTGTGTGGGTGCTGGAATAAGTGGAGGGGCTCCATGTGGGGTCCACGAGACAGGGGGCGCGCCCCAGGGGGTGGGCGCACCCTGGTTCCTCGTGGCCAGGTGGTGTGCCCCCTGGTGTGTTCTCAGTGCCAATAATTCTTAAATATTGTACAAAAAATCATATATCATTTTCAGGATATTTGGAGAATTTTTATTTTTAGGGTACTTTTTATTGCAAGGGTAATCCAGAAAACAGACAAAAAATACTATTTTTGCTTTATTTAATCTAAATAACAGAAAGTAAAAGAAGGGTACAGAGGGTTGTGCTTTCTAACTTCATCCATCTTATGCTCATCAAAAGGAATCAACTAACAAGGTTGATCAAGTCTTGTTAACAAACTCTTTCCGAATAACATGAAACTGGTGAATTTTCAAATAACACTAAGTTACCTCAACGAGGATATGCATGTCCCCAACAATAAGAATATCATATTTCTTCTTGACCGTAAGGAGAGGAAATTCAAAACCTCCAATAGTTATCGTTGAAGTTTTTCCAACAAAATTAATACTGTTGACTTAAGGTTGTTTCCTCGGAAAGTGTACCGTATGCTGATTACCATTAACATGAAAAGTGACATTTCCTTTATTGCAATCAATAACAGCCCCTGCAGTATTCAAAAAGGTTCTACCAAGGATAATAGACAAACTATCATCCTCGGGAATATCAAGAATATCAAAGTCCGTTAAAATAGTAATGTTTGCAACAACAACAGGCACATCTTCACAAATACCGACAGGTATAGCAGTTGATTTATCAGCCATTTGCAAAGATATTTCAGTAGGTGTCAACTTATTCAAATCAGGTCTACGATATAAAGAGAGAGGCATAACACTAACACCGGCTCTAAGATCACATAAAGTAGTTTTAACATAGTTTCTTTTAACGGAGCATGGTATAGTTGGTACTCCTGGATCTCCTAGTTTCTTAGGTATTCCACCTTTAAAAGTATAATTGGCAAGCATGGTGGAAATTTCAGCTTCCAGTATCTTTCTTTTATTTGTAACAATATCTTTCATATACTTAGCATACGGATTCATTTTAAGCATATGAGTCAAACGCATACGCAAAAAGATAGGTCTAATCATTTCAACAAAGCGCTCAAAATCCTCATCATCCTTTTTCTTGGATGGTTAAGGACGAAAAGGCATGGGTTTCTGAACCCATGGTTCTCTGTATTTCCCGTGCTTCCTAGCAACGAAGTCTCTCTTATCATAACATTGATTCTTTGATTGTGGGTTATCAAGATCAACAACAAGTTCAATCTCTACATCATTGTTATTACTAGGTTGAGCATCAACATTAACATCATCATTAATATTATCACTAGGTTGAGCATCAACATTAACATCATCATTAATATTATCACTAGGTTCATGTTCATTACCAGATTGTGTTTTAGCATCAGAGATAGAAATATCATTGGGATTCTCAGGTGTGTCAACAACAGGTTCACTAGAAGCATGCAAAGTCCTACCATTTTTCTTTTTCTTCTTTTTAGAAGGACTAGGTGCATCAACATTAGTTCTCTGAGAATCTTGCTCAACTCTCTTGGGGTGGACCTTAGGATACAGAGGTTCCTGAGTCGTTTTACCCCCTCTAGTCACAACTCTAACATCATTATTAATTTTCTTATTATTTAATTCATTGAGAAAATCATCTTGTGCTTTAAGCACATGTTCTACTTGAGTAGTAACCATAGAAGCATGTTTACTAATAAGTTTAAGGTCACCTTTAACTCTAGACATATAATCACTCAAGTGTTCAATCATATAAGCATTACGTTTCAATTGTCTGCCAACATAAGCATTGAAGTTTTGTTTTTTAACAATAAAATTATCAAACTCATCCAAGCATTGGCTAGCAGACTTATTACGAGGAATACCACGTTCATCAAATCTATAGATAGAATTTACCTTTACTACCTGTGTCGGGTTATCAAGACCATGTATTTCTTCAATAGGTGGTAAATTCTTAACATCCTCAGCTTTAATACCTTTTTCTTTCATGGATTTCTTTGCTTCTTGCATATCTTCAAGACTGAGAAATAGAAAACCCTTTTCTTCGGAGTTTGCTTAGGAGTTGGTTCAGGAAGTGTCCAATCATTATCATTACTCAGTATATTATTCAATAGCAATTCAGCTTGATCAACAGTTCTTTCCCTGAAAACACAACTAGCACAACTATCTAGGTGGTCTCTGGAAGCATCAGTTAGTCCATTATAAAAGATATAAAGTATTTCATTTTTCTTGAGAGGATGGTCAGACAAAGCATTAAGTAATCGGAGAAGCCTCCCCCAAGCTTGTGGGAGACTCTCTTCTTCAATTTGCACAAAATTATATATTTCCCTTAAGGTAGCTTGTTTCTTATGAGTGGGGAAATATTTAGCAGAGAAGTAATAAATCATATCCTAGGGACTACGCACACAATCAAGATCAAGAGAATTAAACCATATTTTAGCATCACCCTTTAATGAGAACGGAAATAACTTAAGGATATAGTAGTAACGAATTTTTTCCTCATTCAATTTAGTAAGATGTGCCACAGCAGTTTCAGATTCATAGCCATAAAAAGGATCAGATTCAACCAAAGTAATTAACTCAGGATCGACAGAGAAATCATAATCCTTATCAGAAATACAGATAGGTGAAGTAGCAAAAGCAGGGTCATATTTCATTCTAGCATTCAAAGATTTTTCTTTCAGCTTAGCTAATAGTTTTTTAAGATCATATCTATCTTTACAAGCAAAAATATCTCTAGCGTTTCTTCATCCATAACATAACCCTCAGGCACATCAGGCAATTCATATCTAGGGGAGAATCTTCATCATCACTTTCATCAATATTATCCGTTTCAATAATTTCATTCTCTCTAACCCTAGCAAGTTGTTCATCAAGAAATTCACCAAATGGCACAATATTATCATGCATAGCAGAAGTGGCATCATCAATAACATGCGACATATCAGAATCAATAACAGGTGTAGGTGTCGCAAGTTTACTCAAAACAGAAGGTGAATCAAGTGTAGAGCTAGATGGCAGTTCCTTACCTCCCCTCGTAGTTGAGGGAAAAATCTTCGTTCTTTCATCTTTCAAGTTCCTCATAGTGATCAACAGATATAAATCTGAAGTGACTCAAAGAATAGAGCTATGCTCCCTGGCAACAGTGCCAAAAAATAGTCTTGATAACCCACAAGTATAGGGGACCGCAACCGTTTTTGAGGGTAGAGTATTCAACCCAAATTTATTTATTCCACACAAGGGGAGCCAAAGAATATTCTCAAGTATTAACAGTTGACTTTTCAATTCAACCGCACCTGAAAGACTTAATATCTACAGCAAAGTATTTAGTAGCAAAGTAATATCGAAGTAGCGGTAACGGTGGCAAAAGTAACATTAGTAGCTTTTGTAGTGATTGTAACTATGCCAACAGAAAAGTAACTAAGCAAAGATCAATATGTGAAAAGCTCGTAGGAAATGGATCAGTGATGGATAATTATGTTGGATGCGATTCCTCATGCAACAATTATAATATAGGGTGACACAGAACTAGCTCCAGTTCATCAATGTAATGTAGGCATGCATTCCGGATATAGTCATACGTGCTTATGGAAAAGAACTTGCATGACACCTTTTGTCCTACCCTCCCGTGGCAGTGGGGTCCTATTGGAAACTAAGGTGTATTAAGGCCTCTTTCTAATGGAGTACCGGACCAAAGCATTAACACTTAGTGAATACATGAACACCTCAAACTATGGTCATCACTGGGAGTGGTCTCGATTATTGTCACTTTGGGTTACCGGATCATAACACAAAGTAGGTGACTATTGACTTGCAAAATAGGATCAAGAACTCACATATATTCATGAAAACATAATAGGTTCATATCTGAAATCATGGCACTCAGGCCCTAGTGACAAGCTTTAGGCATAGCAAAGTCATAGCAACATCAATCTTAGAACATAATGGATACTAGGGATCAAACCCTAACAAAACTAACTCGATTACATGGTAAATCTCATCCAACCCATCACCGTCCAACAAGTCTACGATGGAATTACTCACGCACAGCGGTGAGCATCATAAAATAGGTGATGGAGGAAAGTTGATGATGACGATGGCGACGGATTCCCCTCTCTGGAGCCCCAAACGGACTCCAGATCAGCCCTCCCGATGAAGATTAGGGCTTGGTGGCGGCTCCGTATAGTAAAATGTGATGAATCCTTATCTCTGATTTTTTTCTCCCTCAACGTGAATATATAGAGTCTGAGTTGATATCGGTGGAGCCTCAGGGGGCCCACGAGGAAGGGGGCGCGCCCCCGGGGGGCTCCCTGCACCCTCGTGGACAGGGTGTGGGCCCCCTGGTGTTGATTCTTTCGCCAGTATTTTTTATTAATTCCAAAACGTGTCTTCATTGATTTTCAGGTCATTCCGATAAATTTTATTTCTCCACAAAAATAACACCATGGCAATTCTGCTGAAAACATCGTCAGTCCGGGTTAGTTCCATTCAAATCATGCAAGTTAGAGTCCAAAACAAGGTCAAAAGTGTTCGGAAAAGTAGATACGTTTGAGACGTATCACCCACCCCGGTCTCATCAGGGCCCGTCGCACATGGCCTGAAAAGACAGGGAGTGGTGGGGCTGCGAAGGAGGAGTGCGAGGGACGGGGCGGCACTTTCTGGTCGCCACCTCCAGAGCCATCAAGAAGCCCCGACTTGAGCGTCGGTGGAGTCATCCACCAAAGCCCAGCGGAAGACTGCTGGAGGCGAGGAGAAGGCGCCAAGAGAACATCCCTCCCCGGCTATCACCCAAAGAGGCTGGTGATGATGGTGCCGGGGAGGGAGGGGAAGAGCAGAAAGATGAGGCGGCAGGTCCCCGGTCGGAGGCGATGGCATCGACGCCATCGTACTCCGACCTGACCCCCTGCCACCCACCTTACCCATCTTCCCTTGCTTTCTCCTCACCACCACTACTCCCGGGAAGCGCGAAGACTCCAGTCTGACGAATCCAGCAGAGAAACAGCAGGCAGCCGGAGCGGCCAGGGGGCTTGAGGCACGCCGTTCCCCACCTTGGCGGGCAGGAAGGCGCACCTCTCGTCGACATCCGCCCCAAGACCTCCGGGAGGGGAAATGTTGGGATTACCAATGATCTCCAGCCCTGCCTCCCGGTCGAGCCACGAAGGGACCAAGAGATTCGCCACGCCATGGACCAGGCTCACTTCCTGAGTGTCGGCACAGCATGGGGCAATAATGACCCCAAGCAGGAGCCCGGGGGCTGGCCCCAGACTCTTACCTTCGGCATCGCCGGCAGAAGTAGAGAACAAGGATAGAAGAGAGGGAATTCAAAGATGGACGACTCCACCCTCCTCCGCCCCTCCCTTTTATAGGCCAGACGGGGAAGGGAAGCCTCGCCATCAACGAATGACCACCGCCCTTCTCCGCCAATTCAAGGCGGGTGGACCCTCTACAAGATGCTCTCCTGCGCCACGCGCCGCCGTTACCTACCTTGCGTGATGCATGAAACGTACGTGGCCAAGGATGAGGACGCACTGTGGGAAGAGTAAATTGGCAGTTTCTACCCCGTGCATTAAAGTCATTCACGGGCACTCACTGGAGCGGCCCCACCACTATTGGATTTACACCACGTGTGGGGAAACCGGAAACTGGCCCGAAATCAAGGCTAATGAAGTAGCAATGGAAACCTAAAGGGGCCAGCCCATTCAACAACCATGCATGTGCACTTATTAGGCCCTACTCCGACGATTCTCGGCAGCGCATTCGGGGCAGGCCTGAGGGCTTCTGTAGGTGTAACAGACCCTGGGTCTGTCTCCCAGACTATGCATAGGCACGGGAACAAGATTGAAGCACCAGCCCAAGTCAGAGATTGAAAGACCAAGAGATTCAAAGAACCAACATACGGCTCAGAGGGACCAAGATTGAGCCAGAGGAGCAAGATATCGGCAAAAGAAGGGCCTCCCTTGCTGAGCGGGCGAGCCCGGCAAGGGGTGAGGCCACCACCAGAAGCAGGGAACCAAGGCCCCCGGCAAGGTCTGCCGGGGCTCGCTGAAAGTGCAACTATCCCTGGGTGGTTTTGGTAGTTCCTAACAACATATAGCTCATTGAGCTAATGCTACTTGACGATAAATATTTCTGGAAAAGCTCATTGATTGGCATGGCATGGATTAGAAAGTGTACCCCTCAAAATGCTAAGGACAAAAGGATTGGCTCAAGCTCAAAGCACAAGACTCTACATTTCATTTTTAGTGATCCAAGATCACATTGAGTCCATAGGAAAAGCTAATACTATTAAGAGGGGGTGAGGTGTTGCTTAATGAGGTTCTTGCTCAAAGTGATTACTGATATGCTCCACAACCCTCAACCACTTTCTCATATCCAAATATATCCCAAACGAAAAGTCAAACTCGGCCCCACCGATTTGATCTATCCGGCACCATCGAGTTCACTTGACATAGCCACTGCCACAAACCCTAGTGTTTTCGGTCCTACCGATGGGGATCTTGGTCTCACCGAGATGGGATTGTAATCTCTCTGTTTCCCTTCGTAACGTTTCGGTCCAACCTAGATGAGCGATCGGTCCCACCGAGATTGCAATGCAAACACTCTATTTCCCTTTCGTAATGTTTCAGTCCTACCGAGAGAGTGAATTGGTCCCACCGAGATTGCTTGACCAACTCTCTGGTTAGTCTATTACCAAAATCGGGCTCACCGAGATTATGTTATGCCCTAACCCTAATGATATCGGTCCCACCGAGTTGACATGTAGATCCCACCGAAAACCCTAACGGTCACATTATGAACTAAATCGGTCTGACCGAGTTGTATGATTCGGTCCCACCAAGTTTGGTGATTGGTGTGTAATGGTTGGATTTTGTGTGGAGGCTATATATACCCCTCCACCCACTCTTCATTCGTGGAGAGAGCCATCAGAACATGCCTACACATCCAACATACATTTTCTGAGAGAGAACCACCTACACTTGTGTTGAGGTCAAGATACTTCATTCCAACCATATAAATCTTGATCTCTAGCCTTCCCCAAGTTGCTTTCCACTCAAATCATCTTTCCACCAAATCCTATCCTATGAGAGAGAGTTGAGTGTTGGGGAGACTATCATTTGAAGCACAAGAGCAAGGAGTTCATCATCAACACACCATTTGTTACCTCTTGGAGAGTGGTGTCTCCTAGATTGGTTAGGTGTCACTTGGGAGCCTCCGTCAAGATTGTGGAGTTGAACCAAGGAGTTTGTACGGGCAAGGAGATCGCCTACTTTGTGAAGATCTACCCTAGTGAGGCAAGTCCTTCGTGGGCGATGGCCATGGTGGGATAGACAAGGTTGCTTCTTCATGGACCATTCGTGGGGGGAGCCCTCCGTGGACTCGCGCAACCGTTACCCTTCGTGGGTTGAAGTGTCGATCAACATGGATGTACGATAGCACCACCTATCGGAACCACGCCAAAAATCTCCATGTCTACATTGCGTTTTCTCCCTCCAAACTCCTCCCTTTACCTTCATATGCAATTGTTTTACAATCCGCTGCTATACTCTTAGAATTGCATGTGTAGGTTGTTTGCTTGACTTGTGCTAAGTTGCTAAAATCTGCCAAGAATTAAAATTGGGAAAAGGCTAGATTTTTATTCAGTCAAGTAGTCTAATCACCCCCCAATAGACATACTTTCGATCCTACACTCGTGGAGGCAGAACCACCCCACGAAGCACTCAAGCGTGACCCACGTCGTCAATCAGTGTGGTGTCAAGCCGCAAGGTGATTAAGTGGCAGCCATTTCCTACAAAAGGAACCCACAAGTGACACTCGTCCAGCGACGTGTCAAGAGAACGGGTGCCGAGCTGGCAAGATATCCCGACAAGCCTTGCCAGGCAGCTAGTGATGTCACACTAAGCGGTGCATTTAATGCACCCTATCATCCCGTAGAGTTAGGTATGATAGCACCGTTTGCTATCATATCAATGGATAATGACCATTTTGCCATTGTGGAGACCCCTTAATCCATAAAAGGAGGCCCATGGCACCCGTAGGAGGGGTTAGGGAGAGAGGGTTAGAAAGTTGACAAACCCATACGCGCATAGTCACAACTACCCATAGGCAACCCCTGCCAGGCAAGTGTACTACGCCTCCCCACCTACATTCCACCATTAATCCACCAAAGCAGGAGTAGGGTTTTACTCCTCACAGCGGCCCGAACCTGGGTAAATTGCTTGTGTGCTCTTTGTCGTGCTCCCATGTGCTGGTATGCTCTTTTTGCAACGCGACATCCCCTTGCCGAACCAGCAAGGGGCCTCCTGGTCCCATAGGTGGCCGTGGATATCCCGCGATATTTGGCCTGCTGTAGCTTGTCATTACCATGCTCTCAAGTTGCTAAATAATGTTTCTGTCAGCCTGTTATCAATAAGTTCAGTTTTGCCATGTGAATAGCTAGTGTTCTTTGCATCCTAGATACCTTAGATACCAAGGATGGCCATAGCAGGTCACGTCGCAACAAACATAAGCACCACATTAACATCGAAAATACTGAGGATACGGCAGTCAATGCCGGATTCAAAGGCTCTAAACCCGGTCAGCGGAAAAAGCCATTCAAACAAAGTACGCCGGGTCCGTCTAGCTTGGACCGTATACTCGATCGCTCATGTCAAATACACGGCACCCCAGACAAGCCAGCCAATCACACCAACAGGGATTGTTGGGTGTTCAAGCAGGCTGGCAAGTTAATTGCCGAAAACAAGGACAAGGGGCCGCATAGCGATGACGAGGAGGAGCCCCGGCAGTCGCACACTGGAGGACAGAAGAGGTTTCCCCCACAAGTGCGGACGGTGAACATGATATACGCAACTCACATCCCCAAGAGGGAGCGGAAGCGTGCGCTCAGAGACGTATATGCGTTGGAGCCAGTCGCCCCAAAGTTCAACCCTTGGTCCTCCTGCCCAATCACCTTCGATCGCAGGGACCACCCCACTAGTATCCGTCATGGCGGATTCGCCGCACTGGTCCTAGACCCAATCATTGACGGATTTAACCTCACTCGAGTCCTTATGGATGGCGGCAGCAGCCTGATCCTGCTTTATCAGGACACGGTGCACAAAATGGGTATAGACCCCTCAAGGATCAAACCCACAAAAACGACCTTTAAGGGCGTCATTCCAGGTGTAGAGGCCCATTGCACAGGCTCAATTACACTGGAAGTGGTATTCGAATCCCCGGATAACTTCCAAAGTGAAGAGTTAATCTTCGATATAGTCTCGTTCCGCAACGGTTATCACGCGCTGCTCGGGCGAACCGCATTTGCTAGATTCAATGCGGTACCACATTATGCATACCTCAAGCTCAAGTTGCCAGGACCTCACGGAGTTATTACAGTCAATGGAAACACAGAGCGCTCTCTCCGAACAGAGGAGCACACCGCATCCGTCGCAGCAGAAATGCAAAGCAGCCTCTCAAGGTAATCAACCAGTTCGGCGCTTCACATCCCGGACACCTTCAAGCGCGCTCGGGGCAATCGGCAAATAGACCGCCTGGCATGATCTGAGCTCGCGTAGCAATATGGCGGCCACCCCAATCCCAGCCCAGCGGTGAAACCCGTGCCGCGCGTACATAATTACGCATTAAAAATACCATGGGCACAGGTGGGGAGGGGGCACAACTGCGGCACGCCCCAAGACGCGGCCTAAACCGCACTAGGGGCTTCCCGTTTGGTTATTTTTCTTTTTCTTTCAGGACCTTAATCTCTGGAAACACTGTCCGGTAGCACTATTGCCGAACACATGATGCAGCAACCAAGGAGGCAGACAACTACGTTATACCATGGAGTTCCCAGGTTGATTACAGTAACGAGTGAAATATTCAATTTAATAGCATTCCTCAGCTTGCCCTTGGAAGGGACATAGTCCTACTCTTTTCTTATCGCACTATCTGTATCACTCTGCTTTAATGCAATTTTTTAATTAACAATGCATGACATTACGACTATTATTGCATTCTTGTTATATATATATATCTATGTGTTCATTAATGATGCCTTGCAACCGTACACTATGGTACGACCAATACACCAGGGGCTTACGTACCCCACAATGCGGTGTGAAAAGTCCGAACACTTTCACAAGTGCGGCACCCCGAACTTATAGCATTATATGCATCAGCTCCGAATCATGTCTTTGGTCAAATGTTGGGTTTGCCCGGCTCCTATGTTTTGGTACCTTACGTTCCACTCTATCGGCTAAGGTAGCGCTAGGACAACTACTGCGATTGTGCCCCGGTTCTGCTGGGTTCAGCACCTCAGTAGAGAAAGCTAAAAGTGACTGTCATGATAAAGCAAGAGACTGGTCGCTGTTTGGCGATGTTTTTAAGTCCCTAAAGACTTATGCCGCTTAGAGCGAGGGGCCGGCCCTGTTCAGCTTAAAGGCGTGTATCGCGCCCCGAATTCGGCCTTCCGAATACCAGGGGCTTCGCCGAAATTTAAAATTATAGATTTCTATAGCTAAGTGAGTGTGATAAAGCATTATTAGTCTGTTTGCCTCGTTCGCTGTGCTGAGCACCTCCCTCGAAGGACCCAAACATGGGAACAAGAGAGCTCAGGTTTATCCTGAACACCCCAACACTCGTGGCATGGGGGCGGAAGCTGAGGACTAGCCATCTCTCAGATTGTATAATTAGCCAAACATAAGGTAATATTTTAAATTCCAACAAGCGTTGCATAGCGCATATGAAACAAGTTTTCATACATACAGGATAAAACGAGCAAGTCTCGTTCAAATATTACATCTTTTGAACACTCGTCCGCGATGAGACGGGCACCCGACAGAACACCCTCATAGTACATCTCGGGGTGGCGGTGCTCCTTGCCCTCCACCGGCCCCTCCTTGATCAGCTCCACGGCGTCTAGCTTAACCCACTGCAATTTCACACGGGCGAAAGCCCGACGTGCACCTTCAATGCAGAAAGATCGCTTGACGACCTCCAGCCGCGGGCAGGCATCCACAAGCCGCCTCACCAGGCCAAAGAAGCTGTTCGGAAGGGCATCGCCAGGCCATAACCGGACTATAAAGCTCTTCATGGCCTGATCGGCCGCCTTATGTAGCTCGACCATCTGCTTTAGCTGGTTGCTCATTGGCACCGGATGTCCGGCCTCAGCATACTGAGACCAGAACAGCTTCTCCGTCGAGCTTCCGTCCTCGGCCTGGTAAAATTGTGTGGCATCGGACACATTGCGGGGAAAATCTGTGAATGCTCCTGAAGAGCTCCGGATCCGGGTAAGTAATCAGTAATTTACTTTTACATGCTTGCTTTGCATATAGAAAGCCTTGCCCGTTGCTATCTTCTTCATCGTGTCGATCTGTTGGAGGGCCTTTTGGGCTTCGGCCTTGGCACTTTTTACACTCTCGAGGGCCGCGGCAAGCTCAGACTCCCGCGTCTTTGAGTCAAGCTCCAACGCCTCGTGCTTCCCCACGAGAGCCTGGAGCTCTTGCTGCACCTCGCCCACCCGAGCCTCGTACTTCTCTCGCTCGGTGCGCTCCTTGGCCGCTTTATCTTCAGCCTTGGTTAGCGCTTGCTTCAGGGTCGCCACCTCGGTTGTGGCCCCTGGCAAACATACGATGATCCTATCATTTTGCAATCGCGTCCTCTTTTATATATATACATATCTATAAATAGAGTATTACTTACCCTTGTTCTCCTCGAGCTGCCTCTTGGCAAGGCCGACCTCTTTCCTGGACCCCTCGAGGTCCTGCTTCAGTACGACGACCTCTGCAGTCAGTGCGGCGACGCCAGCAGCGAAGCCTGCATATGCATATTGACACACTTATGTTAGACTCATGCTATATTATTTGATCCTCTGTTCGGCTTTTCTTTGTGAACACCAAACAAAGCATCAGGGGCTACTGTCTATGCGGTAATATTTCTACTACATTTTAAAACACTTACCTCGAAGCCTGTTAGAAGGCTGGCACAGGCTTCAGTCAATCCCCTCTTGGCGGACTGAACCTTTTGGATCACCGCACTCATGATAGTGCGGTGCTCCTCGTTGATGGAAGCGCTGCGAAGCGCTTCCAGCAGATTGTTCGGCGCCTCTGGATGGACAAAGGTCACCGGCACAGGCGTCTTGCCCCTCTTAGAAGGAGGCCGCCTGCCCGAGCCTGGAACCGCTGGAGGTTCTGGCGCGGTGGTCGGCTGAGGGCCGAAATCGGAGCTCTCAGGGGCCCCGTCCCCTCGGCTCACGGAGTCCGGAAGGTCGCCTTGAGGCGCCTCCGGGACTGTCTCCCCTCGATCCGGTGCCTCTTGAGACAACACCTCGGCGTCGTCGGCAGGATGAGGGGAGGTGGCGGTCGGGACTGGATCGCTATCCATGTCCGACAAGCCCAAGGAGCCGTCCGACGATACATCGATACTGGCTCGTGGCGGCCTGCATAATTGTGTCCGGCATTAGGGAAAGCAGTGCGACAAAGGAATCCTATAGGTACTCTGGTATCCGAATACTTACGATCTCCCTGGGGGCTTGGCCCTGGGCAACCACTCGTCTTCGCCTTTGTCGGCGGCGGTGGAGCTTTCCGGAAGGAGAGTCCTTCCCTTCTTGGACCCTTCGCCCCCCCCCCAGTTGGGGCGACCTTCCTTTTCCTGTCCCCCCAGTCGGTGCGGGAGCATCTTCTTCTTCTTCTTCGTCGTCTTCGGGGGAAGAGTGCGTCGCAGAGTCATCGGACGGTGAGTCCGACGACGCCTGGCATCGGGAACTCTTTCGGGTTCCCTTGGCCTTCTTTGTCTTCTCCGGCACCGTATAAGGGGCCGGAGTCAACATCTTCGCCAGAAGAGCGTCTGCGGGGCCTTCGGGCAAAGGAGTCGGACAGTCGATCTGTCCGGCCATCTTCTGCCAGTCCTGTCAAAAGTATGGGAGTTTAGATCCCGCATAGAGTCAATCTATAAAAAAATAAGTATCATGTGAAAGGTAAAGCAGCTTACTGCACTGGCTTGGCGTTTCGCGCTGAATCCGCGATCCTCAGTAATCCGAGGGGGGACCTCGACACTTTTGAACAGCACCCTCCAGGCATCTTCATGAGTTGTGTCGAAGAGCCTGTTCAGAGTTCGGTGTTGCGCCGGGTCGAACTCCCACAAGTTGAACTCCTGTTGTTGGCACGGGAGGATCCAGCGGATGAGCATAACTTGGACTATGTTGACAAGCTTGAGCTTCTTGTTCACCATGTTTTGAATACATGTTTGGAGTCCGGTCAGCTCTTACGAACTACCCCAGGACATGCCCTTCTCTTTCCAGGAGGTGAGCCGCGTGGGGATGCCAGATCGGAACTCGGGGGCCGCCGCCCATACAGGGTCGCGCGGCTCGGTGATGTAGAACCACCCCGATTGCCACCCCTTTATGGTTTCCACAAAGGAGCCCTCGAGCCATGTTACGTTGGGCATCTTGACCACCATGGCGCCTCCGCACTCCGCCTGGCAGCCGCCCACCACCTTCGGCTTGACATCGAAGGTCTTCAGCCATAAGCCGAAGTGGGGCTGGATGCGGAGGAAGGCCTCGCACACAATGATAAATGCCGAGATGTTGAGGATGAAGTTCGGGGCCAGATCGGGGAAATCCAGGCCATAATAGAACATGAGCCCCCGGATGAATGGATGGAGAGGGAATCCCAGTCCACGGAGGAAACGGGTGAGGAATACTACCCTCTCGTGGGGGCTGGGGGTGAGGATGAGCTGCCCCTCATCTCGGAGCCAGTGCGCGATGTCGTCGGGCAGGTATCCGGCTCTCCTCAGTTTCTTGATGTCTCCCTCCGTGACGGAGGAGACCATCCACCTGCCTCCCGCTCCGGACATGGTTGGAGAAGGTTGAGGTGGGAAGTGTGCGCTTGGGCGCTAGAGCTCGAGTGTGCGAAAATGGATGAGCAAAGGAGGAAGAAGGCGTGGATAGAAAGGTGAATCCTTATCCCTTTATATGGGCGGACGAAGCTAAGCGTCCCCACTTTCCTGGTAAAACTCGCTTATCTCCCAAGCGGTGCGATTGATGGTGCGGTTGGGTTACCCATGCCCGTATTGATGAGAATCCCGCAATAAGGGGACACGATCTCTGCTTTGACAAGACGTGTCGAAAAACTACCTCGCGTTATGTGCGGGGCCGGTTAAAGGGAACGGTTCGAATAATCGCCGGGCCATGACATGACGTCATACTGTTAAGAAAAGTCAGCAAATTAGATCTGCGAAAATATTATTCTCTCTACGGTGGAATGTAGAACTTATTTTGCAGGGTCGGACACTATCCTCGTATTCAAATTCTTCTATGATGTATTCGGAGAAGGAACCCGCCTTGCAATGCCGAAGACAATACTACGCGCCGGACTCATCGTCATTGAAGCCTGGTTCAGGGGCTACTGAGGGAGTCTTGGATTAGGGGGTCTCCGGACAGCCGGACTATCTCCATTGGCCGGACTGTTAGACTATGAAGATACAAGATTGAAGACTTCGTCTCGTGTCCGGATGGGACTCTACTTGGCGTGGAAGGCAAGCTAGGCAATACAGATATGGATATCTCCTCCTTTGTAACCGACCTTATGTAACCCTAACCCTCTCCGGTGTCTATATAAACCAAAGAGGGTTTTAGTCCGTAGGACAACAACAACCACAACATACAATCATACCATAGGCTAGCTTCTAAGGTTTAGCCTCTCTGATCTCGTGGTAGATCTACTCTTGTACTACCCATATCATCAATATTAATCAAGCAGGACGTAGGGTTTTACCTCCATCAAGAGGGCCCAAACCTGGGTAAAACATTGTGTCCCCTGCCTCCTGTTACCATCCAGCCTAGACGCACAGTTCGGGACCCCCTACCCGAGATCCTCCGGTTTTGAAACCGACAACTACCACTGATCCCCTATACATGTGGGTCATCACATATCCATAACTAAAGATAGAGAGCAACTTAGAACATAAAATAAAAACTACTTAGTTATAAAGCAAACAAGCGCACATGAGAATATTCACCCCACACTATTGCTCCTCGGCAGCGACGCTAGAAAAGGTCTTGATAGCCCACAAGTGTAGGGGATCAACTATATATTTTTAGATAAATAAGAGTGTCGAACCCAATGAGGAGCTAAGGGTAGAATTTATATTCCCTTCAAATTCTATCGACCATCGATACAACTCTACGCACACTTAACGTTTGCATTACCTAGAATAAGTACGAAACTACTTTGTAGGTGTAAGGATAAGTTTGCAAGGATGAAACTAGAAGTACATAGCGGTGATACGTCTCCATCGTATCTATAATTTTTGACTGTTTCATGCCAATATTATACAACTTTCACATAATTTGGCAACTTTTTATATGATTTATTGGACTAACCTATTGATCCAGTGCCTAGTGCCAGTTCCTGTTTTTTGCATGTTTTTTGTCTTGTAGAAAATCCATATCAAACGAAGTCCAAATGCAATAAAATTTTATAGAGAATTATTTTGGAATATATGTGATTTTTGGGAGTTGGAATCAGCACAAACGGAGGCCCACATAGCCCACAAGAAACCAGGGTGCGCCAGAGGCCCCTTTCGCGTGGTGGTGGGTTGTGCCCTCCCCGAACGTCGGTTGGAGCTCAACTTCAGGGGCAAGGAAGCTTATATCTGGAAAAAAAATCATGTTAAAATCTCAGCGTAATGGGAGTTATGGATCTCCTGGAATATATGAAACGGTTTTCGGCCAGATCTGAGGAATGCGAAACAGAAGAGAACAGAGAGGGAGATCCAATCTCGGAGGGGCCCCTGCCCCTCCGCCACCATGGAGGCCATGGACCAGAGGGGGAACTCTCCTCCCATCTAGGGGGGGGGTCAAGGAAGAAGAAGCAGGGGGGCTCTCTCCCCTCTCTCCCAGTGGCGCGTGAGTGCTGACGGCGCAAGGATCGTGACGGCGATCTACATCAGCAATCTTGCTACCGTCAACACAAACTCTTTTCCCCTCTATGCAGCGGTGTAACACCTCTTCTCCCCGCTGTAATCTCTACTTAAACATGGTGCTCAACTCCACATATTATTTCCCAATGATCTATCGTTATCCTATGATGTTGGAGTAGACTCGTTTTGTCCTATGGGTTAATCATGATCTTGGTTGGTATGATTGTATATTTTATTTATGGTGTTGTCCTATGGCGCCCTCTGTCTCGCACAAACGTGAGGGGCCCTCGCTATAGGGTGTTGCAATATGTTCATGATTTCTTATGGTGGGTTGCGAGAGTGACACAAGCTTAAACCCAAGTAGGTGGGTTGTTTCGTATGGGATAAATAGGACTTGATACTTAATGCTATGGTTGGGTTTCATGACCTTAATGATCTTTAGTAGTTGAGGATTCTTGCTAGAGTTCCAATCATAAGTGCATATGATCCATGTAGAGAAAGTATGTTAGCTCATGCCTCTCCCTCATATAAAATTGCAAGAATGATTACCGGTACTTGTTATCGCTTGCCTAGGGACAAATGACTTTCTTGTTGACACAAGCTACCCACTTTTATAACCTTGCAGGTTATTTGTTGTTTTATTCTCGCAAAGAAATCATAGTTTTATTCTTGCAAAATAGTTTCATACTTGTTTCCGATAAATCAAACGTCAAGTGTGTGTAGAGTTGTATCGGTGGTCGATACAACTTGTGGGAATATTTGTTCTACCTTGACCTCCCCGTTGGTGTGACACCCAAGATGCGGCTATATCTCCCACGTGTCGAGGCATGACTTAGAGGCATAACCGCATTGTGGTTTCATCGCAATAAGGGTCATCTTCACACAATCCCATGTATAAGAACAAGGATGAATAAATAGTTGGCTTATAATCACCACGTCACACAATGATAAAAATATCATACATCATTGAGAGTACACACATAGTCCGACTACGGACGAAACCAAATGAAAAGAAGACAACCCCAAATGCTAAATCCCGATCGTCCCAACTGGGCACCACTACTGATCATACAGAAACGAAACATAGTAACGGCCAAGGTCTTCGTCAAACTCCCACTTGAGCTTAGTGGCATCACCTGCACTGGTATCATTGGCACCTGCAACTGTTTTGGTAGTATCTGTGAGTCATGAGGACTCAGCAATCTCAAAACCAACGAGATCAACACTATTTAAGCTTATGAGTAGGATGTGGTTATGAGGTGGAGTTGCAGCAAGCGCTAAGAAAATATGGTGGCTAACATACGAGTGCAAGAGTAAGATGAGAAACTATGCAAACAGTCGTAAACTAGAAATGATCAAGAAGTGATCCTGAACTACTTACGTTCATACATAACCCAACCGTGTTCACTTCCCGTACTCCACCGAAAAGAGACCATCACGGTTACACACGCGGTTGATGTCTTTTAAAATAAGTCAAGTGTCAAGTTCTCTATAACCGGATATTAATAAATTCCCATCTGCCACATAACCACGGGCACGACTCTCGAAAGTTTAAACCCTGCAGGGGTGTTCCAACCTATCCCATCACAAGCTCTGACGATCAACGAAGGATATTCCTTCTCCCAGAATAACCCGATCAGTATCAGAATCCCGGTTACAAGACATTTTGACAATGGTAAAACAAGACCAGCAAGACCGCCCGGATGTGCCGACAAATCTCGATAGGAGCTGCACATATCTCGTTCTCAGGGCATTCCAGATGGGACAAGCTAGGAGTAAAACCAACCCTCGAGTTTCCCCGAGGTGGCCCCGCAGGCTGCCCGGTTCGGACCAACACTCAGTGGAGCACTGGCCCAGGGGGGTTGAATTAAGAAATCCTCAGGGTCCGAAAAGTCCCTAGGCAAGTTTTTAGTTGTTATTAAGCAAATGGTAAAACCAAGGTTGGGCCTTGCTGGAGGATTTTTATTCAAAGCGAGCTGTCAAGGGGGTCCCATAACCCCAACCGGAACGCAAAATCAAGGAACTTAATACCGGTATGACAAAAACTAGGGCGGCAAGAGTGGAACAAAACACCGAGCAGAAGGACAAGCCTTCCACCCTTTTCCAAGTATATAGATGCATTAATTAAATAAAATATATTGTGATATCCCAACATATCCATGTTGCAACATGGAACAACCTGCAAGGCACCTGCAACTAGCAACACTATAAGAGGGGCTGAGAAAAAGCGGTAATATAGTCAGACAATGGTTTGCTAGGAAGGTGGGTTAGAGGCTTGACTTGGCAATATGGGAGGCATGATAAAAAATTGGTAGGTAGCGCGACATAGCGATAGAACGAACAACTAGCAAGCAAAGATAGAAGTGATATCGGGGGTAATGATCATCTTGCTTGCAAAGTTCTCAGGGTTATCGAAAGCTTGCTCCTTTTAAATGTACTCAATAGGATCCTCGTTCACGAACTCGTCTCCTGGCTCTACCCAAGCAAGAACACAAGCAACGGAACAACAATCAATCACGGTGCAATGCACAAGAAACATGATGCAAGACATGACATGGGATGCAAGATATGATGTGCAATGCATCTGGGTACTCGGGAAGGAAAAACATGATCATGGCATCAACTTGGAAAACCAAGCATGCCACTGGAAATAGTGAGTCTTTTTGGTCGAAATCGATATAAGGATCACCAGAAACGGATGCATGGTTTGCAAATGACGAGCAAAACAAGAACGATGCAAAAACTATGCTTAACAGCATGATGACCCACAAGTATAGGGTATCTCTCATAGTCCTTTCGATAAGTAAGAGTGTCGAAACCAATGAGGAGCAGAAGGAAATGATAAATGGTTTCCAGCAAGGTATTCTCTGCAAGTACTGAAATAAGTGCTAACAGGTAGTTTTGTCATAGGATAATTTGTAACGAGCAACAAGTAACAAAAGTAAATAAAGTGCAGCAAGGTGGCCCAATCCTTTTTGTAGCAAAGGACAAGACTGGACAAACTCTTATATAGAGAAAAGCGCTCCCGAGGACACATGGGAATATCGTCAAGCTAGTTTTCATCACATTCATATGATTCGCCTTCGGTACTTTGATAATTTGGTATGTGGTGGACCGGTTCTTGGGTACTGTCCTTACTTGGACAAGCATCCCACTTATGATGAACCTCTATTGCAAGCATCCGCAACTACAACAAAGGTATTAAGGTAAACCTAACCATAGCATGAAACATATGGATCCAAATCAGCCCCTTACGAAGCAACGCATAAACTAGGGTTTAAGCTTCTGTCACTCTAGCAACCCATCATCTACTTATTACTTCCCAATGCCTTCCTCAAGGCCCAAATAATGCTGAAGTGTTATGTAGTCGATGTTCACATAACACCACTAGAGGAGAGACAACATACATCTTATCAAAATAGTGAACGAATACCAAATTCACATGACTACTAATAGCAAGACTTCTCCCATGTCCTTAGGAACAAACGTAACTACTCACAAAGCATATTAATGTTCATAATTAGAGGGGTATTAATATGCATATAGGATCTGAACATATGATCTTCCACCAAATAAACCAACTAGCATCAACTACAAGGAGTAATTAACACTACTAGCAACCTACTAGTACCAATCCCGGACTTGGAGACAAGAATTGGATACAAGAGATGAACTAGGGTTTTGAGACGAGATGGTGCTGGTGAAGATGTTGATGGAGATTACCCTCTCCTGATGAGAGGACCGTTGGTGATGACGATGGCGATGATTTCCCCCTCCCGGAGGGAAGTTTCCCTGGCAGAACAGCTCTGCCGGAGCCCTAGATTGGATCCGCCAAGGTTCCGCCTCGTGGCGGCGGAGTTTCATCCGAGGAGATGGCTTACGATTTTTTTCCTCATCGAAAGACTCCATATAGCAGAAGATGGCCATTGGAGGGCCACCAGGGAGCCCACAAAGTAGGGGGCGCACCCAGGGGGTAGGGCGCGCCCCCCACCCTCGTGGGTAGGGTGTGGCCCCCCTGGTGAACTTCTTGCGCTTAGTATTTTTTATATATTCGGAAAACGTCTTCCGTGAAGTTTCAGGACTTTTGGAGCTGTGCAGAATAGGTCTCTAATGTTTGCTCCTTTTCTAGCCCAGAGTCCCAGCTGCCGGCATTCTCCCTCTTTATGTAAACCTTGTAAAATAAGAGAGAATAGGCATAAGTATTGTGACATAATGTGTAATAACAGCCCATAATGAATAAATATAGATATAAAAGCATGATGCAAAATGGACGTATCAACTCCCCCAAGCTTAGACCTCGCTTGTCCTCAAGCGAAAGCCGAAATCGAAAAATATGTCCACATGTTTGGAGATAGAGGTGTCGATAAAAGTAAAATACAGACATGAGGGCATCATGATCATTCTTAGATCAACAACTTACATAATTCTTGGCATATGATTTCTTATGCTAGAGTAATAATTCAATCACAAGTTCAAGTATGAATCGTAAACTTCATTGAAAACTAACAAACTATAATCTCAGTCATTGGAGCAATTGCAATTTATCATAACATAGGAAAGAGTCAATGTATAAGAGCTTTTCAGCAAGTCCACATACTCAACTATCATATAGTCTTTCACAATTGCCGATACTCACGCAATACTTATGGGTATGGAGTTTTAATCGGACACAGAGAAAGATAGGGGCTTATAGTTTTGCCTCCCAACGTTTTACCTCAAGGGTAATGTCAACAATAATAGTTCATGAAAACTCACATCCAATTAGCCATATATACCAGGATCTTTCCAACATACTGTGCTTGCCAAAGGACAAAATGTAAAAAAGGAAGGGTGAAGATCACCAAGACTCTTATGCAAGGTAGGAGATAAAAGTAAAAGATAGGCCCTTCGCAGAGGGAAGCAGAGGTTGTCATGCACTTTTATGGTTGGATGCACAAAATCTTAATGCTAAAGAGCGTCACTTTATATTGCCACTTGTGATATGGACCTTTATTATGCAGTTGTCGCTTTTATTTCTTCCATATCACACGATCGTATAAAGCTTATTTTCTCCCACACTAATAAGTCATACATATTTAGAGAGCAATTTTTATTGCTTGCACCGATGACAACTTACTTGGAGGATCTTACTCAATCCATAGGTAGGTATGGTGGACTCTCATGGCAAAACTGGTTTAAAGGTATTTGGAAGCACAAGTAGTATCTCTACTTGGTGCGATGAATTTGGCTAGCATGAGGGGGAAAGGCAAGCTCAACCATGTTGGATGATCCTTGACAATATAATTTATCTCAGATGTAAGAAAACATAACCAATTACGTTGTCTTCCTTGTCCAACGTCAACTCTTTAGCATGTCATATTTTAATGAGTGCTCATAATCATAAGAGATGTCAAAGATAGTATATTTATATGTGAAGACCTCTCTTTCTTTATTACTTCCTATTAATTTCAACGATGACCAAAACTATGTTTGTCAACTCTCAACAACTTTTATTCATCATACCTTTTCCATGTGAGCTCATTACTCTCCATAAGATCCATAAGATCCATATGATCTCTTTGTTTCCTTTTTTATTTATTTCTCTTTTCTTCTATTCACTTAGGATCATGGAAAAATAATCAAGCCCTTGACTCAACACTAATCTTTATTATATATAGTTCACGAACTCGATTACATAGATGGATCATAAAGCAAAACTCAAAACTAGATCATGCCATAAACTTTATTCTACTAGATCAAGATATTACCAAAAGGATCGAACTAAGAAAAATGGTAAAGATAAAAGTGATGGTGATACGATACCGGGGCACTTCCCAAAGCTTGGCAGTTGCCAAGGGGAGTGCCCATACCAGATACTCAATTCTTCTTTGTTGGTGGAGAAGGTGGAGTTGTTGATGGTGGATAGTCGCACATCGATCATAGGAGGTCTTCTAACTCGCGGATAATGCCTTTTGAGTGCGATGATATGCTCCTTCAACAAAATATTTTCACGTGTGAGATACTTATTTTGTATACGAGCTAACTCAATCATCTTGAAAGCTTCGATCTCAATTGGGGTAAGAAGATTGTGATCAAGTTGAAGGATGTCTTCTGTTGCCGGGACTTGGTCCTCCGTGGCCTTCTTGATCCTTTCATCCTTGTTGGTCTCCATGGGTTCTTCTCTCATCAGCTCTATCTTCATTAGCCAAGCATCGTTGCCCTCATGGTTGGAGGAGGAGGGAGACGACATAATGCCTGGCCTTGATAACCCTGACAGAAAACAACTCGAAACAAAGACAAGAGATATTTGCGTGATACGGTGGTCAAAACCTTCGGGAGGTTATATAATAAATTTTTACCGACCAAAATACGTGTCGTGTAAGAAAATGGAGTCCGGAAAGCGCTCAAGGTGACCACGAGGTAGGGGGCGTGCCCTCCACCCTCGTGGAGGCCTCGTGTCCTTCCCGGACTGCTTCTTATTTTTCTATTTTTCGAAATATTCCAAAACGGAGAAATATAGCCTTAAAAACTATTTTGGAGTCGGTTTACTTACCATACCACATACCTATTCCTTTTCAGAGTCTGAAACGTTCCTGAAAGTGTCCCTTATGTATTCCTCCGGGGTTACGGTTTCAATAACATTGGTTTCAACATTTATGGGATTACCTGAGAAATAATGTTTGATTCTTTGACCGTTCACCACCTTCGGATTTGTGCCTTCGAAGTTGTTGATTTTTATGGCACCGGAACGATAGACCTCCTCTATAACATAAGGACCTTCCCATTTAGAGAGAATTTTTCCTGCAAAACATCTTAAATGAGAGTTGTATAGCAATACATAATCACCTACATTAAACTCACGCTTTTGTATCCTTTTATCATTCCATCTTTTAACTTTTTCTTTAAGCAACTTGGCATTTTCGTAGGCTTGGGTTCTCCATTCATCGAGTGAGCTAATATCAAATAACCTCTTCTAACCGGCAAGTTTGAAATCATAATTGAGCTCTTTAATAGCCCAATATGCCTTGTGTTCTAGTTCGAGAGGTAAGTGACATGCTTTTCCATAAACCATTTTATACGGAGACATACCCATAGGATTTTTATATGCAGTTCTATAGGCCCATAATGCATCATCAAGTTTCTTGGACCAATTCTTTCTAGATCTATTAACAGTCTTTTGCAAAATTAATTTGAGTTCTCTGTTGCTCAATTCTACTTGACCACTAGACTGTGGGTGATAAGGAGATGCAATTCTATGATTAACATCATATTTAGCAAGCATTTTACGGAAAGCACCATGAATAAAATGTGAACCACCATCAGTCATTAAATATCTAGGGACTCTAAATCTTCGAAAAATAACTTCTTTAAGCATTTTTAATAGAAGTGTTATGATCAGCACTACTAGTTGGAATAGCTTCTACCCACTTAGTAACGTAATCAACAGCAGCTAAAATATGTGTATAACCATTAGAGGCAGGAAAAGGTCCCATATAGTCAAGCCCCAAACATCAAATGGTTCAATAACGAGTGAATAGTTCATAGGCATTTCTTGACGTCTACTAATATTACCAATTCTTTGACATTCATCACAAGATAAGACAAACTTACGGGCATCCTTGAAGAGAGTAGGCCAATAAAAAACCAGATTGCAATACCTTATGTGCAGTTCTATCCCCAGCATGCTGTCCTCCATAAGCTTCGGAGTGACACTTGAGTAGGATATGTTCATGTTCATGCTCAGGTACACGTCTAATAACACCATCTACTCCTTCTTTATAAAGATGTGGGTCACCCCGAAAGTAATGCCTCAAATCATAGAACTTTTTCTTCTGCTGGTATGTGAAACTAGGTGGTATGAATTTGGCAACAATGTAATTAGCATAATCAGCATACCATGGAGCAGTATGAGAAGCATTTACGATATTTAATTTCTCATCAGGAAAGCTATCATCTATAGGTAGTGGGTCATCAAGCACATTTTCTAACCTAAACAAGTTGTCTGCAACGGGGTTCTCAGTTCCCTTTCTATCAAAAATATGTAAGTCAAATTCTTGTAGCAAGAGAACCCATCTAATAAGTCTAGGTTTAGCATCTTTCTTTTCCATAAGATATTTAATAGCAGCATGATCAGTGTGAATAGTTACTTTAGAATCAACAATATAAGGTCTGAACTTATCACAAGCAAATACAACTACTAAGAATTCTTTTTCAGCAGTAGCATAATTTCTTTGAGCATTGTCTAGGGTTTTACTAGCATATTGAATAACGTTTAATTTCTTATCAACTCTTTGCCCTAGGACAGCACCTACAGCATAATCACTAGCATCACACATAATTTCAAAGGGTAAATTCCAATCAGGTGGCTGAACAATAGGTGCAGAGATCAATGCTTTCTTAAGTATTTCAAATGCTTCTACACAATCATCATCAAAGACAAATGGTATATCTTTTTGTAATAAATTAGTCAGAGGCCGAGAAATTTTTGAGAAGTCCTTAATGAACCTCCTATAAAATCCGGCGTGACCAAGGAAACTTCTTATACCTTTGATGTCTTTGGGGCATGGCATCTTTTCAATAGCATCAACCTTAGCTTTATCAACTTCAATACCTCTTTCAAAAACTTTATGCCCCAAGACAATACCTTCATTAACCATAAAGTGGCACTTTTCCCAATTCAAGACAAGATTAGTTTCTTCACATCTCTGCAAAACTCGATCAAGGTTGCTCAAGCAATCATCAAAAGAAGATCCATAGACGGAGAAATCGTCCATGAAAACCTCACAAATCTTTTCACAAAAGTCAGAGAATATAGCCATCATGCATCTTTGAAAGTTAGCAGGTGCATTACATAAACCCAAAGGCATACGTCTATAAGAAAAAGTACCAAAAGGGCAAGTAAAAGTAGTCTTTGATTGATCCTTGGCTGACACAGGTATTTGAGAGAAACCAGAATAACCATCTAGAAAGAAAAAATGTGTATGTTTGGATAATCTTTCTAGCATTTGATCGATAAAAGGTAAAGGGTAATGATCCTTTTTAGTGGCCTTATTTAATTTGCGGAAATCAATTACCATCCTATAACCTGTAATAATTCTTTGAGTAATCAATTCATCTTTATCATTAGGAATGACAGTAGTACCTCCCTTCTTAGGGACACAATGGACATGACTTACCCGCTGACTATCAGCAACGGGATAAATTATACCTGCCTTAATGAGCTTTAGTATTTCCTTTCTTACCACTTCTTTCATTTTAGGATTCAGTCGTCGTTGATGATCACGAACTGGTTTAGCATCTTCTTCCAAATTTATTTTATGTTGACATTGAGTGGGACTAATGCCCTTCAGATTATCAAGAGTATACCAAATAGCAACATGGTGCTTCTTCAGAGTTTTCAATAATCTCTCTTCCTCATGCTCTGAAAGGTTAGCACAAATAATAACAGGATATATCTTTTTCTCATCAAGATAAGCATATTTAAGAGTATCAGGCAACGGTTTAAGCTCAAACACGGGATCACCCTTGGGTGGAGGAGGATCCCCTAGGATTTCAACAAGCAAATTGTGTTTCAGAATAGGTTCCTGTTTAAAGAATACTTCATCTATTTCCCTTCTTTCATTCATAAACATATCATTTTCATGGTCTAGCAAATATTGTTCTAAAGGATCACTAGGAGGTACGGCAATAGAAGCAAGACCAATAATTTCATCCTTACTAGGTAGTTCTTCCTCACAGTGTTGTCTACTAAATTTAGAGAAATTAAATTCATAAGACATATCATCTAAGCCGATAGTAACAACATCCTTTTTGCAATATATCTTAGCATTAACAGTGTTTAAGAAGGGTCTACCAAATATAATGGGACAAAAGCTATCTTGTGGGGAACCAAGAACAAGAAAATCAGCAGGATATTTAGTTTTCTCACACAAGACTTCAACATCTCTAACAATTCCCATTGGTGACATAGTATCTCTATTGGCAAGTTTAATTGTGACATCAATATCTTCTAACTCAGCGGGTGCAATGTCATGCCTAATTTCTTTGCATAAGTCAAAAGGTATTGCACTAGCACTAGCACCCATATCACATAAGCCATGATAACAATGATCTCCTATTTTAACAGAAATAACAGGCATGCCTACCAAAGATCTAGGTTTATCTTTAGCACAAGGTTTAGCAATTCTAGCAGTCTCATCACGGAAATGAATAACATGCCCATCAATATTATCAGACAAGAGATCTTTAACAATAGCAATATTAGGTTCAACTTTAACTTGTTCAGGAGGGGTATAAGTTCTAATATTGCTTTTAGGAACCACAGTTGAAGCTTTAGCATTATCTTTTATCCTAACAGGAAAAGGTTGTTTCTCAACATAAGAAGTAGGAACAATAGGATCATTATAAGTGATAGTCTTTTCTTCAACTTTAATAGGTGCAGCTACTTTTACTTCTATGGGAGGATGATATTTAAACCGCTTCTCCTTGGGGAGATCAACATAAGTAGAAAAAGATTCATAGAAAGAAGCTACTATCTTAGAGTCAAGTCCATATTTAGTGCTAAATTTACGAAAAACATCGGTATCCATAAAAGATTTAACACAATCAAACTGAGGTGTCATACCTGATGCCTTACCTTCGTCGAGGTCCCAATCTTCAGAGTTGCGTTTAATTCTTTCCAATAAATCCCATTTGAATTCAATAGTCTTCGTCATAAAAGAGCCAACACAAGAAGTATCGAGCATGGTGCGATTATTATCAAAAAGCCGAGCATATAAATTTTGAATAATCATCTCTCTTGAGAGCTCATGATTGGGGCATGAATATAACATTGATTTAAGCCTCCCCCAAGCTTGAGCGATGCTTTCTCCTTCGCGAGGCCAAAAATAATATATATAATTGCGATCATGATGAACAAGATGCATAGGATAAAACTTCTGATGAAATTCCAATTTCAATCGTTTGTAGTTCCATGACCCCGTATCATCACATAGCCTATACCATGTCAATGCATCTTCCTTCAATGATAAAGGGAAGACCTTCTTCTTAATAATATCTTCGGGTACACCTGCAAGCTGAAATAATCCACAAACTTCATCCACATATATTAGGTGCTCATCAGGATGCGTTGTTTCGTCTCCTGCAAAAGGATTAGCTAGTAGTTTTTCTATCATACCCGAAGGAATTTCAAAGTAGACATTTTCATTTTCAGTAGGTTCATTAGGTTGAGGAGCAACTCTTTGCTCTACTGGTCGGGGTGAAGATACCCTGGACAAGCCCCTCAGAGGATTACTTTCCATAGTAACAAGTGACGGTAAATTTCAGCAAACTATATAAATTTTTCCTTACGAAATTCCACCTACCAAAGGAGCTTCACACCCCGGCAACGGTGCCAGAAAAGAGTCTTGATGACCCACAAGTATAGGGGATCTATCGTAGTCCTTTCGATAAGTAAGAGTGTCGAACCCAACGAGGAGCAAAAGGAAATGATAAGCGGTTTCCAGCAAGGTATTCTCTGCAAGTACTAAAATAAATGGTAACAGATACTTTTGTGATAGGATAATTTGTAAGGAGCAACAAGCAACAAAAGTAAATAAAGTGCAGCAAGGTGGCCCAATCCTTTTTGTAGCAAAGGACAAGCCTGGACAAACTCTTATATAGAGAAAAGCACTCCCGAGGACACATGGGAATATCGTCAAGCTAGTTTTCATCACATTCATATGATTCACGTTTGATACTTTGATAATTTGTTATGTGGGTGGACCGGTGCTTGGGTACTATCCTTACTTGGACAAGCATCACACTTATGATTAACCTCTATTGCAAGCATCCACAACTACAACAAAAGTATTAAGGTAAACCTAACCATAGCATGAAACATATGGATCCAAATCAGCCCCTTACGAAGCAACGCATAAACTAGGGTTTAAGCTTCTGTCACTCTAGCAACCCATCATCTACTTATTACTTCCCAATGCCTTCCTCTAAGCCCAAATAATGGTGAAGTGTTCTGTAATCGACGTTCACATAACACCACTAGAGGAGAGACAACATACATCTCATCAAAATATTGAACGAATACCAAATTCGCATGACTACTAATAGCAAGACTTCTCCCATGTCCTTAGGAACAAACGTAACTACTCACATAGCATATTAATGTTCATAATCAGAGGGGTATTAATATGCATATAGGATCTGAAAATATGATCTTCCACCAAATAAACCAACTAGCATCAACTACAAGGAGAAATTAACACTACTAGCAACCTACTAGTACCAATCCCGGACTTGGAGACAAGAATTGGATACAAGAGATGAACTAGGGTTTTGAGAGGAGATGGATCTGGTGAAGATGTTGATGGAGATTGCCCTCTCCCGATGAGAGGAGCGTCGGTGATGATGATGGTGATGATTTCCCCCTCCCGGAGGGAAGTTTCCCCGGTAGAACAGCCCCGTCGGAGCCCTAGATTGGATCCGCCAAGGTTCCGCCTCGTGGCGGCGGAGTTTCGTCCGAGGAGATGGCTTATGAGTTTTTTCCCTAATCGAAAGACTCCATATAGCAGAAGATGGCCATCGGAGGGCCACCAGGGGGCCCACGAGGTAGGGGCGCCCCCTACCCTCGTGGGCAGGGTGTGGCCCCCCTGGTGAACTTCCTGCGCTCAGTAATTTTTATATATTCTGAAAACGTCTTCCATGAAGTTTCAGGACTTTTGGAGATGTGCAGAACAGGTCTCTAATATTTGCTCCTTTTACAGCCCAGAGTCCCAGCTGCCGGCATTCTCCCTCTTTATGTAAACCTTGTAAAATAAGAGAGAATAGGCATAAGTATTGTGACATAATGTGTAATAACAGCCCATAATGCAATAAATATCGATATTGAAGAATGATGCAAAATGGACGTATCACAACATCATAGCACTTAAGATGCATCAAGAAACTATGCTATAACACTCCAACATAGCAACAAAGCGCATGGAAGTAAAATAAAAGTGAAGCTCTGCAAATCATGAACACTGAGCTCCTGCTAGAACTCACTAGAACAAGCCTAACACAACATGGCTAAAATGCAAATGACAACAGTTTCACAGACTTAGAGAAAGTACTAAACATGGCATAAACAACATCAGGTAGCAATGTTTAGAGCTAGCAAACAACATGCTACGGTATCCTATCATGCAAACAAGAGTATGGCATGCTAGTACTAAAGGTAATGAACAAAACTCCCTTACTGAACTTTAGCCAAAGATGCACAGAAAAGATGGTAGGATCAATGCAAACATGGCAAGTGATATGAACAGTTTCAGACAGTAGAAAAACATAGCATGGCACAAACAGATTCATGATAGCAACTTTGCAAGCTCATGCCACTCACCAAAAATCATTTCATGGCATCGAACAATAGAATCAACATTATAAGTGATAGTCTTTTCTTCAACTTTAATAGGTTCACCTACGTTTACTTCGATGGGAGGATGGTATTTTAGCCACTTCTCCTTAGGGAGATCAACATGAGTAGAAAACGATTCACAGAAAGAAGCTACTATCTCAGAGTCAAGTCCATATTTAGTGCTAAATTCATGAAAAGCATCGGTATCCATAAAAGATTTGACACAATCAAACTTAGGTGTTATACCTGACTCCCTACCTTCGTCGAGTTCCCAATATTAAGAGTTGTGTTTAATTCTTTCCAATAAATCCCATATGAATTCAATAGTCTTCATCATAAAAGAACCAGTACAAGAAGTATCAAGCATGGAGCGATTATTAAGAGAAAGCCGAGCATTAAATTTTTGAATAATAATTTCTCTTGAGAGCTCATGATTGGGGCATGAATATAACATTGACTTAACCATCCCTTAAACATGAGAGATGCTTTCTCCTTCGCGAGGCCAAAAATTATATATATAATTACGATCAGGATGAACCATATGCATAGGATACAACTTCTGATGATATTCCAATTTCAATCGATTGTAGTTCCACAATCCAATATCATCGCATCGCCTAAACCATGTCAATGCCTTTACCTTCAAAGATAAAGGGAAGACCTTCTTCTTGATAACATCCTCGGGCATACCTGCAAGCTTTAATAATCCACAAACTTCATCCACATAGATTAACTGCAAATCGGGATGTAATGTTCCATCTCCTGTAAAAGGATTAGCCAGCAGTTTCTCTATCATACCCGAAGGAATTTCAAAGTAAACATTTTTAGTAGGTTGAGGAGCAACTCTTTGCTCTACTGGTTGGGGGTGAAGATACCCCGAAAAAGCCCCTCAAAGGATTACTTTCCATAGTAAAAAGTGACAGTAAATTTCAGCACACTATATAAATCTTTCCTTACCAAAGGCGCCTCACTCCCTGGCAACAGCGCCAGAAAAGAGTCTTGATGACCCACAAGTATAGGGGATCTATCGTAGTCCTTTCAATAAGTAAGAGTGTCGATCCCAACGAGGAGCAGAAGGAAATGACAAGCGGTTTTTAGTAAGGTATTCTCTGCAAGCACCAAAATTATTGGTAACAGATAGTTTTGTGATAAGGTAATTCGTAACGAGTAACAAGTAAAAAAGTAAACAAGGTGCAGCAAGGTGTCCCAATCCTTTTTGTAGCAAAGGAAAAGCCTGGACAAACTCTTTTATAAAGGAAAGCTCTCCCGAGGACACATGGGAATTATCGTCAAGCTAGTTTTCGTCATGCTCATATGATTCGCGTTCGTTACTTTGATAATTTGATATGTGGGTGGACCGGTGCTTGGGTACTGCCCTTACTTGGAAAAGCATCCCACTTATGATTAACCCATTTTCCAAGCATCTGCAACTACAAAAGAAGTATTAAGGAATACCTATCCATAGTATGAAACATATGGATCCAAATCATCCCCTTACAAAGCAACGCATAAACTAGGGTTTAAGCTTCTGTCACTCTAGCAACCCATCATCTACTTATTACTTCCCAATGCCTTCCCCTAGGCCCAAACAATGGTGAAGTGTCATTGTAACGCCCTCGATGCGGCTATATCTCCCACATGTCGAAGCACGACTTAGAGGCATAACCGCATAGAAAGCAATGTCGCAAGTGAGGTAATCTTCACACAACCCATGTAATATATAAGGGAAGGAGATAGATAGTTGGCTTACAATCGCCACTTCACACAAGTACATAAATAAAGCATTACATCAAACAGATACAATCAAGGTCCGACTACGGAACCAAAATAAAAGAAGAACCCCAAATGCGACAAGGTCCCCGATCGACCCCAACTAGGCTCCACTACTGATCAACTAGAACGAAACAACACAAAGGACAAGATCTTCATCGAGCTCCTCCTTGAGCTTGGTTGCATCGTCTGCACGAACTCATCGGCACCTGCAAGCTGGGTTTGGAAGTATCTGTGAGTCGCGGGGACTCAGCAATCTCGCACCCTCGCAATCAAGACTATTTAAGCTTATGGGTAAGGTAAAGGTAAGAGGTGGAACTGCAGCAAGCGACTAGCATATATGGTGGCCAACATACGCAAATGCGAGCGAGAAGAGAAGGCAAGGCACGGTCGATAAAAGTATGATCAAGAAGTGATCCTAAAACAACCTACATCAAGCATAAGTCCAACACCGTGTTCACTTCCCGGACTCCGCCGGAAAGAGACCATCACGGTAAGACACGCTGTTGATTCATTTTAATTAAGGTTGACTTCAGGTTTTCTACAACCGGACGTTAACAAATTCCCATCTGCCCATAACCGCGGGCACGGCTTTCGAAAGTTCAAATCCCTGCAGGGGTGTCCCAACTTAGCCCATGACAAGCTCTCACGGTCAACGAAGGAATAGACCTCCTCCCGAGACGTTCCGATCAGACTCGGTATCCCGGTACAACAAGACATTTCGACAGGGTAAAACTAAACCAGCAACACCGCCCGAATGTGCCGACAAATCCCGATAGGAGCTGCACATATCTCTTTCTCAGGGCACACTCAGATGAGACATCCTACGAGTAAAACCAACCCTCAAGTTGCCCCGAGGTGGCCCCGCAGTCTACTCGGTCGGATTAACACTCAGAGGAGCACTAGCCCGGGGGGGTTAAAATAATGATGACCCTCGAGAGAGCGACTCCCAAGGGAAAGTAGGTGGTGGTGAGGCAAATGGTAAAACCAAGGTTGGGCATCGCTGGAGGAGCTTTACTTAAGGCGAACTGTCAAGGGGTTCCCATTATTACCCAACCGCGTAAGGAACGCAAAATCCGGGAACATAACACTGATATGACGGAAACTAGGGCGGCAAGAGTGGAACAAAACACCAGGCATAAGGCCGAGCCTTCCACCCTTTACCAAGCATATAGATGCATTAATTAAATAAGATATATTGTGATATCCCAACAAGTAAAACATGTTCCAACAAGGAACAACATCTCCATGTCCCAACAAGGAACAAATTTCAATCTTCACCTGCAACTAGCAACGCTATAAGAGGGGCTGAGCAAAGCGGTAACATAGCCAATCAACGGTTTGCTAGGACAAGGTGGGTTAGAGGTTGGGTTCAATAATATGGGTGGCATGGTAAGCAAGTGGTAGGTATCGCAGCATAGGCATAGCAAAAGAGCGAGCAACTAGCAAGCAAAGATAGAAGTGATTTCGAGGGTATGATCATCTTGCCTGAAATCCCGCAAGGAAGAAGAACGAGTCCATGAAGAAGATAAACGGACGTAGACGAACGGACCCTCACAAATGCGACGTTATCGGAACCAACCCGAAGAAGCAACACCGGAAAAGAGCAAACAACATAGTAAACAACCACCACATAGACATGGCATGATGCACAATCAAGTACGATGCATGTCCGGTTTAATGAAGCATGGCATGACAAAGTGCACAAACAATCCTACATATTAAGTGGAGCTCAATATGCAACGAGTTGCATATTGACGGAGCACCACATCAATTATTTAGTTCAATCTCGTTTATGTACCCAACAATATTAAATGTGGTTAAACATGGCAAGAGGGTGAAGCAAAAGAAAACTACCCATCTAGTAAAGTTTAAGTGAGGCCGGGAACAACAAACAACAATTCCGGAAACTCCTCATGTGCATATATTAGGTTAGGTCCTGTTCTGCCCAAAACCATATTTTAGAGTTGTTAGGCATGCAAAACAAAGTCACCATGATAAACTAGGCAAAATTCTACCCCATTTACATATAAAGTTTGTTAGGTTTGGAGCTACGGTTAAATAGTTATGAATTAAATCATTTTAGCATGGCATAGGAGCAAATTTACACAAACATCATTTTAGACATTTTAAACATGGATGAAAATGACATATTATGAAACTAGACACAATTTGAAGCAAGTTTCATATATAAAACATTTTAATCCGATGCAGGTTAGTGAGTTATTAAATGCATGAACCAGGGGGACTTTTCTGTAAAACTGCAGTCTCAGGATAAATGGCTAAAACGCAGATCTGAAAAAAAAACAGGAACTGGGCCGAATCTGGACAGGAAGCCCAACAAAGGGAAAAAAAGGACGGGCGCTGGGGTGGCCTCACCATGGGCCTCGGCCCGGCTTGGCAGAGGAGGCCAGCGGCGCTGGGCCTTGCGCGGCACAGGGGAGCGGCTGGGTCGGCGGAGAGAAATCCGACCCACGCGGGAGTCAACGCGAGCGGGCGCGAAGCTCGTCTCCTCGAAGTAGGATGACGGCGGCGGCATAGCGCGGCTCCAGCGAGGGCGACGCACGGGGAAACAACGACAGGCGCGACCGGCGATGTAGGAAACGGGCAGATCCAGGCGAGGGGTCCCGGATCCGGTGGAGGCGCACCCAAGAGGTGACCGGCGTCGATGTATGGGCTTCGGGGTCGGGCGGCCATGGCGGATCCTGCAGGGCGAGGGAGAGAGATGTGAGGTCTGGGAGAGAGATGAGAAGGAGAGGGAAAGGGAAGGGCACGGGGCGGCGAAGGGAGGTCCGGCCTGGGGTCGAGGTCACCGGCGGATGGTGCGGCGTGCTCCGGCGAACGAGGTAGACGAGGCGACGGAGCACAGGCGCTCGGGATCCTCCCCGCGGGAGGAAGACGGGGCGCTGGGGGCGGAGGCGCTTGGGCCCAGATCCAGCCCAAGGCGGGCCGGTTGCGGGCTCGGGCAGCCGTGCGGGGTGGAGGAGGCTGAGAGGCGATGTGGCGGGCTCCTAGTGGATGCAGGCGGCGGCGCTGGTGGCGGCTACCCACTCGGGCGGCGCCAAGTGGCGGCGGAGGGACGGCTGGGCGCGGAATCTGAGGAGGGGGAAGGCTAG
Organism: Triticum urartu; assembly: GCF_003073215.2. Taxonomy (NCBI): domain Eukaryota; kingdom Viridiplantae; phylum Streptophyta; class Magnoliopsida; order Poales; family Poaceae; genus Triticum; species Triticum urartu. Next base: position 265,009,620 of record NC_053023.1, read on the forward strand.
AGGTAGGTGGAGGGGCTAGGCTGCCCAAAAATGGCAGCATGGGGCTATATATAGGGAAGGTTTAGGGTTAGGGGAAATTAGGAGGGGTTTTCTTCCGTTTTCGGGCATCGGATCTCGACCGGACGGTCCGGAGCGGAGGGGAAAGTAGGTGGGCTAGTGGGCTGAGAAGAGAGGAGAGAGAGAGGCCCAGCAGCAGCTTCCAGAGACCGAAAACGTCCGACGTTAGACCGACTATAATGCCGCTATAGTTTAACGGTTGGGCTATCAAACGAGCTCCGAATGCGATGAAACTTGATAGGCAGTCTACTAACAACATAAAAACACCACACGCCAACTTTCATCCCATTCGGAGAACATTTCCGGCCACATAAAAAATAATATTTCGGACATGTCGCGGGCGCGTGCAAGTGTGTCTGGGCTCAGAACGGACAATGGAAGGAACGAGGAGACCGGGACAGATGCAAGTTTTGAAAACATGATGATGCAATGCACATGATGACATGACAAGATGCAACACGCAAGCGGATGACATGGCAATGACAACGAATAACTGGAAGACAACTGGCACATCGGTCTTGGGGCGTTACAGTCATCTAGTCAACGTTCACATGAAACCACTAGAGGAAAGACAACATAGATATCATCAAAATATCGAACGAATACCAAATTCACATGACTACTTATAGCAAGACTTCTACCATGTCCTCAGGAAAAAACGTAACTACTCACAAATCATATTCATGTTCATAATTAGAGGGGTATTAATATGCATAAAGGATCTGAACATATGATCTTCCACCAAATAAACCAACTAGCATCAACTACAAGGAGTAATCAACACTACTAGCAACCCACACGTACCAATCTGAGGTTTTGAGACAAAGATTTGATATAAGAGATGAACTAGGGTTTGAGATGAGATGGTGCTGGTGAAGATGTTGATGGAGATTGACCCTCTCCTGATGAAAGGATCGATGGTGATGACGATGGTGATGATTTCCCCCTCCCGGAGGGATGCTTCCCCGGCAAATCAGCTCCGCCAGAGCCCTAGATTGGTTCCGCCAAGGTTCTGCCTCATGGTGGCGGTGCTTCGTCCTGAAAGCTTGCTTATGATTTTTTGCAGGGCGAAAGACTTTCTAGCAAAATTTGGGCACCGGAGGCCTGCGAGGGGGTCCATGAGACAGGGGCACGCCCAGGGGGGTAGGGCGCGCCCCCCACCCTCGTGGATGGTGGGTGGCCCCCCTCTGGTGCTTTCTTCGCCCAATTATATATTCCAAAACTGACTTCTGTGGAGTTTTAGGACTTTTAGAGTTGTGCAGAATAGGTCTCTAATATTTGCTCCTTTTCCAGCCCAGAATTCCAGCTGTCGGCATTCTCCCTCTTCATGTAAACCTTGTAAAATAAGAGAGAATATGCATAAGTATTGTGACATAATGTGTAATAACAGGCCATAATGCAATAAATATTGATATAAAACCATGATGCAAATGGACGTATCTGCCGGCCTCATGGGGCGCGCCCCAAGGGGGGGGGGAATCCTACTCCTACTAGGAGTAGGTTCCCCCCTTTCCTAGTCCAACTAGGAGGGGAAGGAAGGAGAGAAGGAAAGCCCCCCCCCCCCAATTTGGATTGGGCTTGGGGGCGGGGGGCACCTTCACCTGGCCACCTCCTCCTCTCTTCCACTAAGGCCCATGAAGGCCCATTAACCCTCCGGGGGGTTCCGGTAACCTCCCGGTACTCCGAGAAATGCCTGAACCTATCTGAAACCTTTCCGGTGTCCAAACATAACCTTCCAATATATCAATCTTTATGTCTCGACCATTTTGAGACTCCTCGACATGTGCCTGATCACATCCGGGACTCCGAACAACCTTTAGTACATCAAATCACATAACTCACAATACATATCTTCATCGAACGTTAAGCGTGCGGACCCTACGGGTTCGAGAACTATGTAGACATGGCCGAGACTCATCTCCGGTCAATAACCAATAGCGGAACCTGGATGCTCATATTGGTTCCTACATATTCCATGAAGATCTTTATCGGTCAAACCACATAACAACATAGGTTATTCCCTTTGTCATCGGTATGTTACTTGCCCGAGATTCGATCGTCGGTATCATCATACATAGTTCAATCTCGTCACTGGCAAGTCTCTTTACTCGTTCTGTAATGCATCATCCCGTAACTAACTCATTAGTCACATTGCTTGCAAGGCTCATAGTGATCAGAGTGACAAATCCTAATCTCGATCTATGCCAACTCAACAAGCACCAACGGAGACACCTGTGGAGCATCTTTATAATCACCCAGTTACGTTGTGACGTTTGATAGCACACTAAGTGTTCCAATAGTATTCGGGAGTTGCATAATCTCATAGTCATAGGAATATGTATAAGTTATGGAGAAAGCAATAGCAATAAACTAAACAATCATAGTGCTAAGCTAACGGATGTGTTTAGTCCATCACATCATCCTCTAATGATGTGATCCCGTTCATCAAATGACAACACATGTCTATGGCTAGGAAACTTAACCATCTTTGATTAACGAGCTAGTCTAGTAGAAGCATACTAGGGACACTCTGTTTGTCTATGTATTCACACATGTACTAAGTTTCCGGTTAATACAATTCTAGCATGAATAATAAACATTTATCATGATATAAGGAAATATAAATAACAACTTTGTTATTGCCTCTAGGGCATATTTCCTTCAGTATCCCACTTGCACTAGAGTCGATAATCTAGAATACATACTAATGATTCTAACACCCATGGAGTCTTGGTGCTGATCATGTTTTGCTCATGAGAGAGACTTAGTCAACAGGTCTGCAACATTCAGATCCGTATGTATCTTGCAAACCTCTATGTCTCCTTCGTTGACTTGATCGCAGATGGAATTGAAGCGTCTCTTGATGTTCTTGGTTCTCTTGTGAAATCTGGATTCCTTTGCCAAGGAAATTGCACTAGTATTGTCACAAAAGATTTTCATTGGACCCGATGCACTAGGTATTACACCTAGCGTCGGTGTACAAAAGTAGGGGTCCTTTTTGTACCCCTTTACTTGTGCACGGGCAGTCGCAGCCACACGCCTGCAGCCACGCTTGGCGGGGCAGAAGAGGAAGCAAAGACATAAGACTACCAGAGCCGTGCTCGAGGCCAGAGGCATGAAGAGCAGAGGGGCGAGGTGAAACTCCCCCAGCAAGGCCCCTGTCGGGGTGGCCTTCACGACCCCGGCAAGAGCCTTGTGTAACACCCCGGATATGACTTTCCCAATTTGTACTCCAACTCTTGCCGTTTCCGGCGTTAAGTTATCTTATTTTCTCGGGTTCGGGTTTTTGTCTCCGTGTATTGTTGTCGTTGTCATGCATCTCATATCATGTCATCTTATGCATTGCATTTGCATACGTGTTCATCTCATGCATTCGAGCATTTTCCCCGTTGTCCGTTTTGCATTTCGGCACTCCGTTCTCCTCCGGTGGTCATTTCTACCTTTCTTTCGTGTGTGGCGATTAAACATTTCCGGATTGGACCAAGACTTGCCAAGCGGCCTTGGTTTACTACCGGTAGACCGCCTGTCAAGTTTCATACCATTTGGACTTCGTTTGATACTCCAACGGTTAATCGAGGGACCGAAAAGGCCTCGTTTGTGTTGCAGCCCAACACCCCTTAAATTTGGCCCAAAACCCACCAAAACCTGCTCCATCATCTAGAGCGTTCGATCACGATCGCGTGGCCGAAAACCGCACCTCTTTTGGCCTCTCCTAGCTCCTCCTATGCCTATAAATAGGTCCTCCTCCGAAAATCCGGATCTCTCCCCCGTCCAAACCCTAAAAATTCGTCTCCGCCACGCCGGACATTGTCCGTCCGCGCCGGACAAAACACCCCGCCAACCGCTGCTCGACACGTGTCACGCCTCCGCCTCCCGCGCCGCCGGCCCGCGATCCCGTCCCGGGCCCCCGAGGCCCGTCTCCCAAGCGCCGCTCCCCCCACCGCCAGGGCGCCCGTGCCGCCTCCCTTCGCTCGACGCCGCCGCGCGCCATCACCGGGTCGTCGCCAGCCACCTCCGCCACCGCGCCGCACTCGCCGGCCACCGCGCGCCCGGACGCCGCCGACCCCGCCGAACCACGCCGCCGCCCCTACTCCTCGTTACCGGCGCCTCCCCGCGGCCCGAGGCCGGATCCGGCGACCCGGCCACCGTTCCCCGACGATCTCCGGCGAGCTCGAGCTTCCCGACGAACCTCATTTCCCGTGCCCGCTACAGTGTTTCCAGATCTAGATCCGGACGGTTGTTTCTTCTCCCGAAACCCTAATTTTCTTGCCATGTTCATCGTGTCGTAACTTTGCATCCGTAACTCCGTTTTTGGCATATAGCATATCAAAATGTTCTCCTCGGAGAGTACATCATTTCATTCCATTGCATCATTTTCATTTGAGTTCATCTTGATGCCTGAAATGCTGTTAGAAGAGTGCTACTTGAGATAATTGTCAGATCTGCTACTCCATTTAGATATTTGTCATTTTTGCCATGATTATTGTGTGCATGCTATGCCCATGAGTTCTTCATATGTTTTGTTAAGGGTTTAGCCATCTTGCCAGAGGTGCAACCCATATATTTTTGTGATGTGTGTGGTGACTAACACGAGCTTGCAAAGTGAGGCACTTGGTAATGCTGATTTCAGGGAGTTAGCATTTCCACTAAGTCCTTGAGCTGTTTATCTCATATGGCCATATGTTCATGTCGTTTCCTAGTGATCCGTGCCTCTTTTGAGGATGATTAGTAAGGATGTTTTGTTAATATTGTAGTGCTCTATCCATCCATGTATTTGTTTGCAATTATGGAGCACCCTAGATTGAGTCAATCGAGCTCTACTTTTGCTACTTCGCGAATCTGGGCAGATTGTCTACTTGTTAGCGATTTTGCCGATGATGTTGTAGTTGATCCGTGCATGCTATGCTATTGTTCTTTCCATGTATAGCTTGCATTTTGTGTATTCTGGATGGGTGTATGCTTAGATTATCATGACTTTCTCCGTAGTGAGTGCATCGAGCTCGTAAACATGCCTACTTGATATCTGTTTTCAGCATGCTCCAGTTTTCACTAAGTCTGAGAACTGATTATGTTTTTGCTATGTTCACATGCTTGCAATTGTATTTTCTGATCCCTTTTGGCTCAAGGTAACTAAGGGACTTTTTTTAAGCTCTTTGATTAGCTCCATGCCATGCTTTACTTTGCCAAGTTCAGCTCCTGTAGCATGTAGTTTTGTTGCTCCAAAGAGTGCTATCTGATCTAAAATTCCAGACAAGTGTTAATTTCACTAAGTCTGAGATCTGTTTACCATATGCATTTTTGCCATGCTTGTTTGAACCTGTTAATGGATGAATTGGCCGTAGCTCAGTGCTAGACTTTTGTTAAGCATCATGAATGCATCCCTGCCATGTATTTTGTTATCTTGTTTGGGTGCTGTAGCTTGTTCATCTCTTTGCATAGATGGCTACTTGATGTAAATCGCAGACCGGTGTCATATTTGAATTGCTTGCCATTTCCAAACCGTAACTCTGATTCCGGCGTTCTTTATATCGTTTTCAAGTTATTTCATCTCATCTTTCCAGTGGCACACTTGGATTCCCAAGTTGAGGCCAGGTTCATGCATTCCTTGTCAAATCTTGCATATGCATCCCGCATCGCATCCCGCATAGCATACCATTATTGCATCATATTGTTTGAGTCTTGCACGTGGTTGATTGTGTCTTGTTGCCTGTTTGTCTTGTTTGGGTAGAGCCGGGAGACGAATTCGCTAACGAGGAGCCCGTTGAGTTTGCTTTCGAGGATCCAGTCAACTCTGACAACGTTGCAGGCAAGATGATCATACCCTCGAAATCACTACTATCTTTGCTTTGCTAGATGCTCGCTCTTTTGCTATGCCAATACTACGATGCCTACCACTTGCTTTCAAGCCTCCCAAATTGCCATGTCAAACCTCTAACCCACCATGTCCTAGCAAACCGTTGATTGGCTATGTTACCGCTTTGCTCAGCCTCTCTTATAGCGTTGCTAGTTACAGGTGAAGATTGGAGGCCGTTCCTTGTTGGAAAATTTATTTACTTGTTGGGATATCATTATATTATCTTGTTATCTTATTGCATCTATATACTTGGTAAAGGGTGGAAGGCTCGGCCTCTCGCCTAGTGTTTTGTTCCACTCTTGCCGCCCTAGTTTCCGTCATATCGGTGTTATGTTCCCGGATTTTGCGTTCCTTACGCGGTTGGGTTATAATGGGAACCCCTTGATAGTTCGCCTTGATTAAAGCTTTTCCAGCAATGCCCAACCTTGGTTTTACCATTTGCCACCTAGCCTCTTTTTCCCTTGGGTTTCCGGAGCCCGAGGGTCATCTTATTTAAACCCCACGGGCCAGTGCTCCTCTGAGTGTTGGTCCGACTGAGCTGCCTGCGGGGCCACCTCGGGGAAACTTGAGGGTTGGTTTTACTCATAGCTAGTCTCATCTAAGTGTGCCCTGAGAACGAGATATGTGCAGCTCCTATCGGGATTTGTCGGCACATTCGGGCGGTGTTGCTGGTCTTGTTTTAACCTATCGAAGTGTCTTGCAGAACCGAGGTACCGAGTCTAATCGGAACGTCTTGGGAGGAGGTCTATTCCTTCGTTGACCGTGAGAGCTTGTCATGGGCTAAGTTGGGACTCCCCTGCAGGGATTTGAACTTTCGAAAGCCGTGCCCGCGGTTATGGGCAGATGGGAATTTGTTAATGTCCGGTTGTAGATAACTTGAACCTTAACTTAATTAAAATGAATCAACTGAGTGTGTTACCGTGATGGCCTCTTCTCGGCGGAGTCCAGGAAGTGGACACGGTGGGTGAGTAATGTTTGCGCAGGTTGCTCTCTAGTTTCTCGCTCGCGCTTTGCCTCCTCTTCTCGCTCTCTTTTGCGACCAGGATAGCCACCATATTTGCTAGTCGCTTGCTACAGCTCCACATATTTACCTTGCCTTACCTATAAGCTTAAATAGTCTTGATCACGAGGGTGCGAGATTGCTGAGTCCCTGTGGCTCACAGATTACTATTACACCAGATGCAGGGCCTGATGATTCCGCTCTAGGTGACGCGCTCGAGCTCAAGTGGGAGTTCGACGAGGACTCTCAACGATACTATGTTTCCTTTCCTGATGATCAGTAGTGGTGCCCAGTTGGGGGTGATCGGGACCGTGTCGCATGTTGGGCTATCTTTTATTTTGGCGCCGTAGTCGGGCCATGAGTGTTTGGATGATGTAATGTTATTTATGTACTTGATTGACATGGCGAGTGTAAGCCAACTATGTTATCTCCCCTTTTTATTATCTATATTACATGGGATGTTGTGAAGATTGCCTAACTTGCGACATATGCCTTCAATGCAATTATGCCTCTAAGTCGTGCCTCGACACGTGGGAGATATAGTCGCATCGAGGGTGTTAAACCTTGTTGGGCGATTTGCCCAACACCAACAAGGCCGCCACCCTTGAGTCTAAGAGTCCCGACGCCATCAACCACATCGACACCAAGGCTTGTGAGGCGCCTCCATGGTGGCATGCAGACCTTTGTGAAGACAAAGGGCCTGCGAGGCCTAGATAGGAACCAAGAAACAAGACAATAGCAAGACCCCTTGCCGAGGATGCCCACGAGGCCACGGAAAGGCTCCTTCCAAAGATACCCATGAGGCCCCGAAAAGACTCTTGCCGAGGGCGCCCACAAGGCCCCAGCAAGACCCTTGCCGGGCAGATCAGCAAGACCGCAACAAGACCTTGCCTCCCCGTCGCCACCCCAGCTCCGCAGCCGACCCACCAACTAAGCAGGTACCCACGTGGCAGTACGTGGCTCCTAAGCTAACTAGTCAAGCACCTACATCGTGGCATGCAGATCTTCATGAAGACCCTGCCACCATGCCAGCTCAGCAGCCTGCCAGCCTACATGGCGTTGCATGCCTCGTTGGCCTGGACGCGTGTCCGAGCAAGGTGAAGTAGCGATGGACGGGACGGGCTTCGTTGTCGTCCCCGATAAAGCAAGATGACACCTAAGTAGCGCATTTAATGAATTTTGTCCCATAATGTCAGGCAATAAACTCGACTACTTTACAACATTCCACCTCCTGTGTGCCACTGTGCCAGCCCCTTTGACTATAAAATGAGGCCCACGGCATACTGTGAGAGGATTTGGACTTTTCGGACCCTGCATGCTTTGTATCTAGTCCAAGAACACCAGATAAACACAAACTAGAAGGAGTAGGGTATTACTCACGATTTGCGGCCCAAACCTGGATAAACTCCCCCATGCATTGATCTTCTAAACCCACTCTTTTTACAGCCCCGCGCCCCAGCACCCGTAGTAGGGATTCCCTCTGATCCCATAGGTGTCGTTCCTGAGCCCCAACATCTTTGGCGTGCCAGGTAGGGGGCGTAAGCTATGAAAATCCAGTTTGGAAGTTAGTGCATCGAATTCATCATCACCATGGCCTCCAAGAAAAGGGGATCACAGCGATCGGGTCGTCCGGAGCTGGCCCGTCCGCGCCAGGGCGAGCAGGCGATCGGGGGGCCACGGATGGTGCCGAAGACGTGGCCCGCGAGCATCCACGACATTCTGGCAATCGGAGCCAGGCAAGTGGCATCGTTCGGATCTAAGACGATGAGCCGCGCGCCTCTGGGTCCGGGGGCGGGCCGTGCTACCCACGGGCGGCGCGGCAACCTCTACAGCGCCCCAGCTGGCACCCGCGCCGCGGCCTTCCGAGGCCGCGTGCGATGAGCGAACCCGCGACACCGGAGGTCCCGGGCACCGCCGCGGGAAGAGCCATGTGCGCCACTCTCAGGACATACCAGGCCGGCGTACGCGCCCAGATGTCGGCAAAAGCGACGTTCGACCGCGACACCGTGAGAGAGCTCCTTCTAACTTGGTTAGAAGTTAGAGCGCGTCGCGGTCCACGCGGCTTTCGCCACCGCCCGCCAGCAGAAGCACTGGCGCGTGTGCAACTGCTCCTTGACTTCCCCCCTACTGCGGAGAAGCTCGACGAGTGGAGGGCCACCATCTGAAGCCTCATCAGCTTCGCAAATAAAGACGAACCGCTCCCGGCAGGACCCTCATGCTGGCGTTCTGTCGAGCTAGTGCATGCCGGCGGTGGAAGGACCGGAGACGCTGCGACTGATAATCCCCAAGTGCCGGGAATCATCATAGCAATTCCCAAAGGTGGAAGTGATAAGCATGAAGTGTCGAACCCACAAGGAGCTAAAGGAAAGATCAATATTCTCTCAAGCCCTATCTGCCACTGATACGACTCTACGTACACCAAACATTTGCTTCCAACTAGAAACAAGAAATAAAACTACGTTCTGGGTATGAAGAGGATAACTTTGCATGATATCGGAGAGCTAAAATATAAAAGTAGGTGTTGTTATCATAAAGTTAGAATATATTACTAAATATTATAAATAGCGAGTGTGGAATAATGATCGGTCGGTGTCACTACTAGGAAAATGCTTATAGGTAGAAGTTTACCAGTAGCGCCTATTTTTGACCCCACGCTACTGGTATTTACCCGTAGCGCTGGGTAGAAAACATGCTACTACTATTTAGTAACAGCAGCATTTGTTAGCTTGGGCTGCGCTGCTGTTACATGGGCCGCATGGGAAAAATGGTTGCCCACATACCTGTAGCGTTTGTTTCAAACGGGCGCTATAGCTGGTGGGATTAGCAGTAGCGTCGGCCTCTACCCAGCGCTACTACTAGGGGAAATGAAAACCTGCGCGAGTGCCCCCCGCACCCCCTCACCCTCACAATCGATCCCCTCCGCCCAACGATGTCGCCGCGGTTAGGGTTCCTCCCCGGCCGCCTCACCCCCGTCGACGGCGCCGTGCGCCGCTGAAAGCACAAGTGCTCCCTGGGTGATTTTGGTAATTAATGACAACATATCTCTTGTTGGACTAATGCTTCTACCTAGTATGGTTCAGATAAGTTCAACAATGGAGTGGCATGGACTAGAGGATGTGGAACCGCTTCAAAATGCTGAGGACAAAGGATTGGCTCAAGCTCAAAGCTCAGGACTCCATTCTTTCCATTTTAAGTGATCCAAGATCACATTGAGTCCATAGGAAAGCAAATTTTATTAAGAGGGGATGAGGTGTTGACTAATGGCTTGCTTTATAAAAGTGCTTAGTGATATGCTCGAAAGCCCTCAACCACTTTCTCATATCCACATTTGTCCCAAACCAAAAGTCAAACTCGGACCCACCGAAACTTTCTATCCAGCGCAACCGAGTTCTCTTGACATAGCCACTGCCAGAAACCCTAATCAATTCGGTCTCACCGATGGGATCTCGGTCTCACCGAGATGGGCTTGCAAACTCTCTGTTGCCTGTTTGCAATAATTTCGGTCCCATCGAGACATGCAATCGGTCCCACCGAGTTTGCTTGGCCAACTCTCTCTCTTGCTTATTACCCAAATCGGTCCCACCGAGTTTGTGTAATTGGTCAAACTGAGATGAGGCTTTACCCTAACCCTAGCACATCAGTCTCACCAAGTCGATTATATCGGTCCCACCAAAAATCCTGGCATTCACGTTTTGAACTAAATCGGTCTGACCGAGTGTCATGATTCGGTACCACCGAGTTTTGTGATTTGTGTGTAACGGTTAGATTTTGTGTGGAGGCTATTTATACCCCTCCACCCACTCTACATTTGAAGAGGGAGCCATCAGAACATGCCTACACTTCCAACATACATTTTATGAGAGAGAACCACCTACACTTGTGTTGAGGTCATGATATTCCACTCCAACCACATAAATCTTGATCTCTAGCCTTCCCCAAGTTGCTACCCACTCAAATCATCTTTCCACAAAATCCAAATCCTGTGAGAGAGAGTTGAGTGTTGGGGAGACTATCATTTGAAGCACAAGAGCAAGGAGTTCATCATCAACGCACCATTTGTTACCTCTTGGAGAGTGGTGTCTCCTAGATTGGCTAGGTGTCACTTGGGAGCCTCTGTCAAGATTGTGGAGTTGAACCAAGGAGTTTGTAAGGGCAAGGAGATCGCCTACTTCATGAAGATCTACCCGAGTGAGGCAAGTCCTTCGTGGGCGACGGCCATGGTGGGATAGACAAGGTTGCTTCTTCATTGACCCTTCGTGGGTGGAGCCCTTCGTGGACTCGCGCAACCGTTACTCTTTGTGGGTTGAAGTCTCCATCAACGTGGATGTACGATAGCACCACCAATCGGAACCACGCCAAAAATCTTCTTGCCTCCAATTGCGTTTGCACACTCCCATCCCATCCCCTTACATACTAGCAACTCGCATGCTTTACTTTCCGCTGCTCATATACTCTTGTCATCTTGCTTGATATGTATTGTGAATGTTTAAACTTGTGGCAAAACTCTACTTAAACCTAAAGAAATTAAAAACTGCATTTTTTCTTGATTAAAGTCTATTCACCCCCCCCCTCTTGACTCCACTTCTCGATCCTTTCAATTGGTATCAGAGCTTTGGTCTCCATTGCTTTGGTTTAATCACCATTGGAGGAAGATGGATGAGTCTACGTTGGGGAGTCTTAGACGTAGAGTGCCTATTCTTGATGGAGAGTTCTTTCATGAGTGGAAAAATGAGATGCTTGAGATTTTCAATGAATATCATCTGACCAGTACATTACTACTCCTTGTGCTCGCATTGTTGATCCTTTGCATCCTACCCTTAATGAGTCTATTGACATGATCCGTAATCTTAGAACGGTCAATTTAATCACTAGAGGTTTTCCTAGAAATTTGCTTCCCAGCTTGCCTACTTTTGATTGTGCCTACACATTATGGAGATTCCTTGAGGAACGATTCCCAAATTATTCCTTGAAAATTCTAGATGAGATTCTTCATAAGTCTATTGCCTTGAGTAAGATGAATTCTAATAATCCCAAATTTGGTGATTGCTTATTTGAGCTTACTAATCTTACAAGTGCAAAAGGAGATGTTGGAATTATTAGCAATATCATTTCCGAAGTCATTAGAATACATAGAGATGAGCATTGTTACGGTCATACTTCTAATGAATTACCCTCTCTAGGAGTTGATCCATCACATGACTATGTTGAACATGGATACTATGATGAGGATGATGATAGTGACCATGATCTTGATGATGCAATGAGAAACTTTGGTCTTATGGCTAATCTTCATGGCTACATGGCTGGAGGAAAGGAATGGGTTCTTGATAGTGGATGTACTGATCATATGACTGGATACAAAGATATGTTTCGTGAGCTTGCTGAAAACGACGACCCTTGAAAGTATGTCATTTTTGGTGATAACTCAAAGGGTAAGGTGGTTGTCCACGGTAAGGTAGCCATCTCACATGATAGCTCCATACAAAACGTCATGCTCGTTGAATCTCTTGGGTACAATTTACTTGCAGTATCTAGACTTGCTGATTTCAGTTTCAATGTCCTATTTACTGAAGTAGACTGCCAAGTGTTTCGAAGAGATAATCATAAAATGGTCTTTACCGGTATACGTAGCGGTGATCTTTACATTGTTGATTTCACTAAAAAGGCTCAACCGAGGACTTTCTTAATTGCTAAATCCTCTAAAGGCTGGCTGTGGCATAGATGGCTAGGTCATGTGGGCATGCGAAATCTTGATAAGCTTATTAAAGGTGATCATATCCTTGGAGTAAAATATGTCATATTTGACAAGGATAGACTTTGTAGTGCTTGTCAGGCAGGAAAACAAGTTGGAGGGAATCACCCTATGAAGAACATCATGACCACGAGAAGACCGCTCGAGCTACTTCACATGGATCTGTTTGGTCCCAATGCCTACAAGAGTCTCGGTGATAACTCATTTGGTCTAGTCATAGTCGATGATTTTTCAAGATTTACGTGGGTGTTCTTCCTTGATGATAAATTGCAGGTCCAAAAGATCTTCAAAAACTTCGCTAGGAAGGCCCAAAATCAATTTGAAGTGAAGATCAAGAAGGTTCGGAGTGACAACTGAATGGAGTTCAAGAACGCAAATGTGGATACCTTTCTTGACGAAGAGGGGATTTCACACGAGTTCTCAGCTACGTACACACCTCAACAAAATGGAGTTGTTGAGAGGAAGAACCAGACTCTTATTGAGATGGAAAGAACGATGCTTGATGATTACAAGAATCCAAAACACTTTTGGGCGGAAGCGGTTGAGACAGCTTGACATGCAACAAATTTCTTGTATTTTCACAAGCTACTCGACAAGACGGCATACGAGTTCCTCACCAGTAACAAACCCCAAGTTGGATACTTTCGAGTATTCGGCTCAAAGTGCTACATTCTTGATAAGCATCATCGTTCTAAATTTGCTCCTAAATCTCGTGAAGGTTTCCTACATGGTTATGGCTCAAACTCTCACACTTACCGTGTCTACAACAATTTCACCCGAAAGGTTGAAGAGACGGTAGATGTGAAGTTTGATGAATCTAACGGCTTGCAAGTAGAGCAATTGCCAATTGATGTAGGAGACAAAGACCCTTCGGAAGCAATCCAAGACTTGTCTATTGGCAAGATTCGTCCAACGGAGGTGAAGGAGAGTACCTCGTCCGTCCAAGTGGAAGCTTCCACCTCACGACAAGGTGAATCAAGAGTTGATACGGAAGCATCCACAAGTGGGATACACCAAGACGAAGAAAACAAGGAAGTACACCAAGATGAATGTCAACAACTTCCTTCTCCACCACAACAAGAGAACGACAAAGTCAACAATGAAGAAGGCCAAGAAGAAGAACACGATGAAGAGGATGTTCCACCCCGAGCCAAGCAAAAGCTCCCACGAGTTCGAGAAAGTGTCGCCAAAGACCATACCGTCGAGCAAATCAACGATGATATCCAAACCGCGAGAATCACTCGCTCTAAAACTCGTTTGGCTAACTTTTGTGAACATTATTCATTCATCTCTAGCATTGAACCTATGAAGGTTGAAGAAGCATTGGAAGATCCAGATTGGATAAACGCCATGCATGAAGAGCTACACAACATTGAGAGAAATTAGGTGTGGACATTGGTTGAGAAGCCCGACAACAACCACAACATCATCGGTACCAAATGGGTGTTTCGCAACAAGCAAGATGAAGATGGACAAGTTGTTCGCAACAAAGCACATCTAGTCGCCCAAGGCTACACTCAAGTCGAAGGTATGGACTATGGTGAGACATACGCTCCCGTTGCAAGACTTGAGTCCATTCGCATCTTACTTGCTTATGCTAATCACCATGATATCACCTTGTACCAAATGGGCATCAAAAGTGCTTTCTAAATGGTGAAAGTTTATGTTAAGCAACCTCATGGCTTTGTCAATCCTAAGAAACCTAATCATGTTTACAAACTTCACAAAGCTCTCTATGGTCTTAAACAAGCTCCTAGAGCGTGGTATAAATGCTTGACCAAGTTCCTTATTGAAAAAGGCTTTGAAATTGGAAAAATAGATTCTACTCTTTTTACTAAAAGGGTTAATGGAGAACTATTTGTGTGCCAAGTTTATTTTGATGATATAATATTTGGTTCGACTAACCCTCATTTTAGTGAGAAGTTTGGAAAGTTAATGTCGGAGAAGTTTGATATGCCTATGATGAGTGAACTCAAATTCTTTCTTGGTTTGCAAACCAAACAAACTAAGGAAGGTACCTTTGTCTCTCAAACAAAGTACACCAAGGACTTATTCAAGAAGTTCAACATGCAAGAATGCAAAGGTATGACTACACCCATGCCTACTAGTGGACATCTTGATTTGACCAAAGATGGTGAACCGGTTGATCAAAAGGTTTACTGCTCCCTGGTTGGCTCATTATTATATCTACATGCCTCTCATCCCGATATTATGCTAAGTGTGTGCATGTGTGCATGATATCAAGCGGCTCCTAAATAATGTCATCTTAAGGCTATGAAAAGGATAGTGAGATACTTAATACACACACCAAATTTTGGCATTTGGTATCCTAAGAGGTCTTCTTTCAATCTTGTTGGTTACTCCGATACGGACTATGCCGGATACAAGGTTGATAGAAAGTCCACTTCGGGTACTTGTCAATTTCTTGGTAGATCTCTTGTGTCTTGGTCTTCCAACAAACAAAACTCGGTATCCTTATCAACCGCCGAAGCGGAATATATTGCTGCCGGTTCATATTGTGCTCAATTACTTTGGATGACCCAAATTCTTAAAGATTATAGGATATACGTGAAACATGTTCCATTGCTTTGTGACAATGAAAGTGCTATCAAGATTGCTCACAATCCCATGCAACATTCTCGAACTAAGCATATTGAAGTTCGTCATCATTTCATTTGAGATCGCATTGCCAAAGGGGACATTGATCTTAAGCATGTTCGTACCGATAAGCAATTGGCAGATATATTCACCAAACCGCTTGATGAGAAAGTCTTTTGCCATTTGAGAGGAGAATTGAACATCATTGATGCTTCAAACTTGGAGTAGAAACTCCATTTGGGTACATGCAAGGCATGAGCCTTTTGACTAATCCTTGATATTTATTTCATGATGCTATTTATATGTCATGGATATACTTGCATCCTTGCATGCTACCTAACCCTTGTAGGTACTTGGATGAATCTAAATCCGATTGTAACTCACTCATATCTTGAGCAATCTCTACATCACCAAGTCTCTACACAATGGTGGTTGAAGTCAAGGAAGCACGAAATCCTTCAAACATATCCTTTGACAAATTCTACATCAAGTTTTATGATTGTCATCATGGATATACAAGTGCTCTTCCTTGCAAAGCTAACCCATGTAGGAAGATGAACTCAAATTCCAAGTGGTTCTCCCAACTCTTGATGAGCTACATCAACCTTGAGCAACCCACACAAGTTCAACTACATGATCAAGATCAACACCACCACCCAAGGTATGTTATTCCATCTTAGAGAAGCTTTAGTCCAAGACATGGATCAAAGAAACTCAACAAGATGTGAATACATCAAGATGCTTAAACAAAAAAATGGTAACCCCATTTTGAGCTTAAACGATGAGTATGACCTATGATCAAGTGTCCTCACTTGACTCCTAAGTCAATATACTCTAACATAGGTGACTTTGTCGCCGACCAATTCTAGATGAAGTTCTCTTGTGTTTCTCTATGCTCTTGCATTTGTCTCGTGCATATTTATTTTCCCCTTTCAAAAAAAACTCCATCTATATTTCCTTTCTGATTATTTGTGTTCTGCATTCCCTGCATCCAATTCATTGCAAATCTTTCATCAAATTCCTTGAAAATCCATGTGAGATCTAAATTGCCTAGTGAGCTGAGGTGACAAGTGTTTTCTCTGTGATGGACTCGGTCACACCGATTTGTTTTCTTCGGTTCAACCGAATTTTTTCGGCGCCACCGAAGTACACAACTCGGTGCCATCGATTCCACTGCAGGAAAGATAGCTTGCCACTTGTTCCTGCATTCTTTCTGCTCCAGCTCCACTCAATGATTTTTGTCCTCTACCAGCATCACATTCAACTTGCTACTTTGCTTTGTGACTCAAGGACCAAACCCATTTGTAACAAAAAACCAGAAGAACCCTTCTTTGAAATTGATGTCAAAGGGGGGGGGAGATCACATCAAAGCTTAATCATTTCTATAGGGGGAGAGAATACTCAGCGGAGAGTGTAAGAAACCCCAGATGCTTGGTGTTCTAGAGGAGAGAAGTCGCATGTCTTTAAGAGGGGAAAGACATGTTCATATTTGATTATTTGCATTAGCTCTGTTTCTTTTTGTTGCTCTGATTTTCTGTTCCCTATCTTCTCCCAGTATCCCATGCTAGATTCAGGGGGAGCAGGACATCTAAGGGAAGGAAATCCTTGTATTCATTGCACATCTTTACCTTTGGGCACATTTCTATATCCAATAGGGTACTCAGTACTCACTCTCTACATGTCATCCCAGTCTTGGTACTCCTGTGGTTTCTTTTGTTCGCTCTGGCTAGTAGGTGTATGTGTGTTATCTAACATTTTTTACTCAGGTTCATTCCTTCCTAAGACAACTCAAGACCACAAGGTAAGTATATGCATCACAGTCATGTGCATGAGGATTTCTTGCTGATGTACATACTGTTTGCAAGAAGGACTCATGAGCATGAAGGTACATTTCCTATATTCACATTATTTGCTCTGATGCATATAGCCAAGATACATGTAACACATTGCTTACTCTGTCATGCTCATGCATTCACATGCTCCTATATTCCATATTTACATGTTTGCATACATGTAGGGGAGCCTATGCATGTTACATGTCTTTCCAAAGCTTTACTTGTTATTTTCTATATCTTTATCTAAAGCTTTGATGTATGTTGTCATCAATTACCAAAAATGGGGAGATTGAAAGCACAAGTGCTCCCTGGGTGATTTTGGTAATTAATGAGAACATATCTCTTGTTGGACTAATGCTTCTACCTAGTATGGTTCAGATAAGTTCAACAATGGAGTGGCATGGACTAGAGGATGCGAAACTGCTTCAAAATGGTGAGGACAAAGGATTGGCTCAAGCTCAAAGCTCGGGACTCCATTCTTTCCATTTTAAGTGATCAAAGATCACATTGAGTCCATAGGAAAGCCAATACTATTAAGAGGGGATGAGGTGTTGCCTAATGGCTTGCTTGCTCAAAGTGCTTAGTGATATGCTCCAAATCCCTCAACCACTTTCTCATATCCACATTTGTCCCAAACCAAAAGTCAAACTCGGCCCCACCAAAACTTTCTATATGGCGACACCGAGTTCTCTTAACATAGCCACTACCAGAAACCCTAATCAATTCGGTCTCACCGATGGGATCTCGGTCTCACCGAGATGGGCTTGCAAACCCTCTGTTGCCTATTTGCAATAATTTCGGTCCCACCGAGACATGCAATTGGTCCCACCGAGTTTGCTTGGCCAACTCTCTGTCTTGCTTATTACCCAAATTGATCCCACCGAGTTTGCGTAATCAGTCAAACCGAGATGAGGCTTTACCCTAACCCTAGCACATCGGTCCCACCGAGTCGATTATATCGGTCCCGCCGAAAATCCTAACGTTCACATTTTGAACTAAATCGGTCTGATTGAGTTTCACGATTTGGTCCCACCGAGTTTGGTGATTTGTGTGTAACGGTTAGATTTTGTGTGGAGGCTATTTATACCCCTCCACCCACTCTTCATTCGAAGAGAGAGCCATCAGAACATGCATACACTTCCAACATACATTTTCTGAGAGAGAACCACCTACACTTGTGTTGAGGTTAAGATATTCCACTCCAACCACATAAATCTTCGTCTCTAGCCTTCCCCAAGTTGCTTTACACTCAAATCATCTTTCCACCAAATTCAAATCCTGTGAGAGAGAGTTGAGTGTTGGGGAGACTATCATTTGAAGCACAAGAGCAAGGAGTTCATCATCAACACACCATTTGTTACCCCTTGGAGAGTGGTGTCTCCTAGATTGGCTAGGTGTCACTTGTGAGCCTCCGTCAAGATTGTGGAGTTGAACCAATGAGTTTGTAAGGGCAAGGAGATCGCCTACTTCGTGAAGATTTACCCGAGTGAGGCAAGTCCTTCGTGGGCAATAGCCATGGTGGGATACACAAGGTTGCTTCTTCGTGGACCCTTCGTGGGTGGAGCCCTCCGTGGACTCGCGCAACCGTTACCCTTCGTGGGTTGAAATCTCCATCAACGTGGATTTACGATAGCACCACCTATCGGAACCATGCCAAAAATCTCCGTGTCTCCAATTGCATTTGCACTCTCCAATCTCGTCCCCTTACATACTTGCAACTTGCATGCTTTACTTTGAGCTGCTCATATACTCTTGTCATTCTTGCTTGATATGTATTGTGAATGCTTAAACTTGTGCCGAAACTCTACTTAAACCTAAAGAAATTAAAAACTGCAATTTTTCTTAATTAAATTCTATTCACCCCCCTCTAGACTCCACTTCTCGATCCTTTCAGCCACCACCACGTGCGGTCGCCTCTCGCCTCCTCTGACGCTCCAACCCCGTAAGTCCCCCTCGATCTCCTCCTCCCTGTGCACGCCACCACTAGCTAGGCTCCAATCGATTCGCCGTGGCGACTCGCCATGTTTTGGGATTTTTAGTGGGGGAAAGGGATTTAGGGATTGCATGGTGACTCCACGCTTCGATGCATTGTGTTCCAGGCTTGTTTCCTCGTGTGATTGGGGAGGGAGTAGAGAGAGGGGTTAGGTGAGACAAGTAGAGGCTTTTTGTTGCTCACTGAAACTTGGATTTCAATTCTTGATTAGAAGTTTAGCACATATAATTGAAACTTGGGTTTTAATTCTTGGCTGCTGTCCCTAGAGCAGTGGCGGCGGCGTGATACGTCCATTTTGCATCATGCTTTTATATTGATATTTATTGCATTATGGGCTGTTATTACACATTATGTCACAATACTTATGTCTATTCTCTCTTATTTTACAAGGTTTACATAAAGAGGGAGAATGCCGGCAGCTGGGATTCTGGGTTGGAAAAGGAGCAAATATTAGAGACCTATTCTGCACAGCTCCAAAAGTCCTGAAACTTCACGGAAGACGTTTTCAGAATATATAAAAAATACTGAGCGCAAGAAGTTCACCAGGGGGGCCACGCCCTACCCACGAGGGTGGGGGCGCGCCCTACCCCCCTGGGCGCGCCCCCTACCTCGTGGGCCCCCTGGTGGCCCTCCGGTGGCCATCTTCTACTATATGGAGTCTTTCGATGAGGAAAAAAATCATAAGCCATCTTTCCGGACGAGATTCCGCCGCCACGAGGCGGAACCTTGGCGGAACCAATCTAGGGCTCTGATGGAGCTGTTCTGCCGGGGAAACTTCCCTCCGGGAGGGGGAAATCATCGCCATCGTCATCACCAACGCTCCTCTCATCGGGAGAGGGCAATCTCCATCAACATCTTCACCAGCACCATGTCCTCTCAAAACCCTAGTTCATCTCTTGTATCCAATTCTTGTCTCCTAGTCTGGGATTGGTACCTGTGGGTTGCTAGTAGTGTTAATTACTCCTTGTAGTTGATGCTAGTTGGTTTAATTGGTGGAAGATCATATGTTCAGATCCTTTATGCATATTAATACCCCTCTGATTATGAGCATGAATATGCTTTGTGAGTAGTTATGTTTATTCCTGAGGACATGGGAGAAGTCTTGCTATTAGTAGTCATGTGAATTTGGTATTCGTTCGATATTTTGATAAGATGTATGTTGTCTCTCCTCAAGTGGTTTTATGTGAACATCGACTACATGACACTTCACCATTATTTGGGCCTAGAGGAAGGCACTGGGAAGTAATAAGTAGATGATGGGTTGCTAGAGTGACAGAAGCTTAAACCCTAGTTTATGCGTTGCTTCGTAAGGGGCTGATTTGGATCCATATGTTTCATGCTATGGTTAGGTTTACCTTAATACTTTTGTTGTAGTTGCGGATGCTTTCAATATAGGTTACTCATAAGTGGGATGCTTGTCCAAGTAAGGACAGCACCCAATCACCGGACCACCCACATACCAAATTATCAAAGTATCGAACGTGAATCATATGATCGTGATGAAACCTAGCTTGACGATATAAGAGTTTGTCCAGGCTTGTCGTTTTCTACAAAAAGGATTGGGCCACCTTGCTGCACTTTATTTACTTTTGTTACTTGTTGCTCGTTACCAATTATCTTATCACAAAATTATTTGTTACCTATTATTTTAGTGCTTGCAGAGAATACCTTGCTGAAAACCGCTTATCATTTCCTTCTGCTCCTCGTTGGGTTCGACACTCTTACTTATCGAAAGGACTACGATTGATCCCCTATACTTGTGGGTCATCAAGACTCTTTTCTGGCACCATTGTCGAGGAGTGAAGCGCCTTTGGTAGGTGGAATTTGGTATGGAAAAAATTATGTAGTGTGCTGAAATTTACTGTCACTTGTTACTATGGAAAGTAATCCTCTAAGGGGCTTGTTCGGGGTATCTTCAACCCGACCGTTAGAGCAAAGAGTTGCTCCTCAACCTACTGAACCTACTGAAAATGTAAATTTCTGCTTCGAAATTCCGCCAGGTATGTTAGAAAAACTGCTAGCTAATCCTTTTGCAGGAGATGGAACAAAGCATCCTAATGAGCACCTAATATATGTGGATGAAGTTTGTGGATTATTTAAGCTTGCAGGTGTGCCCGG
Organism: Triticum urartu; assembly: GCF_003073215.2. NCBI lineage: Eukaryota > Viridiplantae > Streptophyta > Magnoliopsida > Poales > Poaceae > Triticum > Triticum urartu. The sequence goes on from NC_053023.1 coordinate 265,030,827, forward strand.
AGATGTTATTAAGAAGAAGGTCTTCCCTTTATCTTTGAAGGGAGATGCATCGACATGGTATAGGCTATGTGATGATACGGGGTCATGGAACTACAAACGATTGAAGTTGGAATTTCATCAAAAGTTTTATGTTATGCATCTTGTTCATCGTGATTGCAATTATATATATAATTTTTGGCCTCGCGAAGGAGAATGCATCGCTCAAGCTTGGGGGAGGCTTAAATCAATGTTATATTCATGCCCCAATCATGAGCTCTCAAGAGAAATGATTATTCAAAATTTATATGCTCGGCTTTTTGATAACAATCGCACCATGCTCGATACTTCTTGTGCTGGCTCTTTTATGATGAATACTATTGAATTCAAATGAGATTTATTGGAAAGAATTAAACGCAACTCTGAAGATTGGGACCCCGACAAAGGTAAGGAGTCAGGTATGACACCTAAGTATGATTGTGTTAAATCTTTTATGGATACCGATGTTTTCCGTAAATTTAGCACTAAATATGGACTTGACTCTGAGATAGTAGCTTCTTTCCATGAATCTTTTGCTACTCATGTTGATCTCCCTAGGGAGAAGTGGTTTAAATATCATCCTCCCATAGAAGTAAAAGTAGTTGCACCTATTAAAGTTGAAGAAAAGACTGTCACTTATAATGATCCTATTGTTCCTACCTCTTATGTTGAGAAACCACCTTTTCCTGTCAGGATAAAAGATCATGCTAAAGCTTCAACTGTGGTTCGTAAAAGCAATATTACAACTTATACACCTCCTGAGCAACTTAAATTTGAACCTAATATTGCTATTGGTAAAGATCTCTTGTCTGATAATATTGATGGGCATGTTATTCATTTCCTTGATGAGACTGCTAGAATTGCTAAACCTTGTGTTAAAGATAAAAACAGACTTGTGGTAGGCATGCCTGTTATTTCTGTTAAAATAGGAGATCATTGTTATCATGGCTTATGTGATATGAGTGCTAGTGCTAGTGCAATACCTTACGACTTATACAAAGAAATTATGCATGATATTGCACCTGCTGAGATAGAAGATATTGATGTCACAATTAAACTTGCCAATAGAGATACTATTTCACCAATGGGAATTGTTAGAGATGCTGAAGTCTTGTGTGGGAAAACTAAATATCCTGCTGATTTTCTTGTTCTTGGTTCCCCACAAGATAGCTTTTGTCCCATTATATTTGGTAGACCCTTCTTGAACACTGTTAATGCTAAGATAGATTGCAAAAAGGATGTTGTTATTATTTGTTTAGATGATATGTCTCATGAATTTAATTTCTCTAAATTTCGTTGACAACACCATGAAGAGGAATTGCCTAGTAAAGATGAAATCATTGGTCTTGCTTCTATTTCCGTGCCTCCTAGTGATCCTTTAGAACAATATTTGCTAGACCATGAAAATGATATGTTTATGAATTAAAGAAGGGAAATAGATGAAGTATTCTTTAAACAGGAACCCATCCTGAAACACAATTTGCCTGTTGAAATCCTAGGGGATCCTCCTCCACCCAAGGGTGATCCCGTGTTTGAGCTTAAACCGTTTCCTGATACTCTTAAATATGCTTATCTTGATGAGAAAAAGATATATCATGTTATTATTAGTGCTAACATTTCAGAGCATGAAGAAGAAAGATTATTGAAAACTCTGAAGAAGCACCGTGCTGCTATTGGATATACTCTTGATGATCTTAAGGGCATTAGTCCAACTCTGTGTCAACACAAAATAAATTTGGAGGAAGATGCCAAACCAGTTCGTGATCATCAACGACGGCTGAATCCTAAGATGAAGGAAGTGGTAAGAAAGGAAATACTAAAGCTTCTTGAGGTAGGTATAATTTATCCCATTGCTGATAGTCAGTGGGTAAGTCATGTCCATTGTGTCCCTAAGAAGGGAGGTATTACTGTCATTCCTAATGATAAAGATGAGTTAATCCCGCAAAGAATTATTACAGGTTATAGGATGGTAATTGATTTCTGCAAATTAAATAAAGCTACTAAAAAAGATCATTACCCCTTACCTTTTATCGATCAAATGCTAGAAATATTATCCAAACATACACATTTTTGCTTTCTAGATGGTTATTCTGGTTTCTCTCAAATACCTGTGTCAGCCAATGATCAATCAAAGACTACTTTTACTTGCCCTTTTGGTACTTTTACTTATAGACATATGCCTTTTGGCTTATGTAATGCACCTCCTACCTTTCAAAGATGCATGATGGCTATATTCTCTGACTTTTCTGAAAAGATTTGTGAGGTTTTCATGGACGATTTTTCCATCTATGGATCCTGTATTGATGATTGCTTAAGCAACCTTGACCGAGTTTTGCAGAGATGTGAAGAAACTAATCTTTTCTTGAATTGGGAAAAGTGCCACTTTATGGTTAATGAAGGTATTGTCTTAGGGGCATAAAGTTTCTGAAAGAGGTATTGAAGTTGATAAAGCCAAGGTTGATGCTATTGAAAAGATGCGATGTCCAAGGACATCAAAGGTATAAGAAGTTTCCTTAGTCATGCCGGTTTTTATAGGAGGTTCATTAAGGACTGCTCAAAAATTTATCGGCCTTTGACTAATTTATTACAAAAAGATATACCATTTGTTTTCGATGATGATTGCGTAGAAGCATTTGAAATACTTAAGAAAGCATTGATCTCTGCACCTATTGTTCAACCACCTGATTGGAATTTACCTTTTGAAATCATGTGTGATGCTAGTGATTATGCTGTAGGTGTTGTTCTAGGGCAAAGAGTTGATAAGAAATGAAATGTTATTCAATATGCTAGTAAAACTCTAGACAATGTTCAGAGAAATTATGCTACTACTGAAAAAGAATTCTTAGCAGTTGTATTTGCGTGTGATAAGTTCAGACCTTATATTTTTGATTCTAAAGTAACTATTCACATGGATCATGCTGCTATTAAATATCTTATGATAAAGAAAAATGCTAAACCTAGACTTATTAGATGGGTTCTCTTGCTACAAGAATTTGATTTTCATATTATTGATAGAAAGGGAGCCGAGAACCCCGTTGCAGACAACTTGTCTAGGTTAGAAAATGTTTTTTGATGACCCACTACCTATTGATGATAGCTTTCCCGATGAAAAATTAAATGTCATAAATGCTTCTCACACTGCTCCATGGTATGTTGATTATGCTAATTACATTGTTGCTAAATTTATACCACCTAGTTTCACATACCAGCAAAAGAAAAAGTTCTTCTATGATTTGAGACATTACTTTTCGGATGACCCACATCTTTATAAAGAAGGAGTAGATGGTGTTATTAGACGTTGTGTACCTGACCATGAACAGGAACAGATCCTACGCAAGTGTCACTCCGAGGCTTATGGAGGACACCATGCTGGAGATAGAACTGCACACAAGGTATTGCAATCCGGTTTTTATTGGCCTACTCTCTTCAAGGATGCCCATAAGTTTGTCTTGTCTTGTGATGAATGTCAAAGAATCTGTAATATTAGTAGACGTCAAGAAATGCCTATGAATTATTCACTTGTTATTGAACCATTTGATGTTTGGGGCTTTGATTATATGGGACCTTTTCCTGCCTCTAATGGATATACACATATTTTAGTTGTTGTTGATTATGTTACTAAGTGGGTAGAAGCTATTCCAACTAGTAGTGCTGATCATAATACCTCTATTAAGATGCTTAAAGAAGTTATTTTTCCAAGGTTTGGAGTCCCTGGATATTTAATGACTGATGGTGGTTCACATTTTATTCATGGTGCTTTCCGTAAAATGCTTGCTAAGTATGATGTTAATCATAGAATTGCATCTCCTTATCACCCACAGTCTAGTGGTCAAGTAGAATTGAGCAATAGAGAGCTCAAATTAATTTTGCAAAAGACTGTTAATAGATCTAGAAAGAATTGGTCCAAGAAACTTGATGATGCATTATGGGCCTATAGAACTGCATATAAAAATCCTATGGGTATGTCTTCGTATAAAATGGTTTATGGAAAAGCATGTCACTTACCTCTCGAACTAGAATATAAGGCATATTGGGCCATTAAAGAGCTCAATTATGATTTCAAACTTGCCAGTGAGAAGAGGTTATTTGACATTAGCTCACTTGGTGAATGGAGAACCCAAGCCTATGAGAATGCCAAATTATATAAAGAAAAAGTTAAAAGATGGCATCACAAAAGAATACAAAAGTGTGAGTTTAATGTAGGTGATTATGTATTGCTATACAACTCTCGTTTAAGATTTTATGCAGGAAAACTTCTCTCTAAATGGGAAGGTCCTTACGTTATCGAGGAGGTCTATCGTTCCGGTGCCATAAAAATCAACAACTTCGAAGACACAAATCCGAAGGTGGTGAACGGTCAAAGAATTAAACATTATATCTCAGGTAATCCTATAAATGTTGAAACCAATGTTATTGAAACCGTAACCTCAGAGGAATACATAAGGGACACTTTCCGGAATGTTTCAGACTCCGAAAAGGAATAGGTATGTGGTACGGTAAGTAAACCGACTCCAAAACAGTTCTAATGGTAATTATCTTCCATTTTGGAATATTTAGAAAAATAGAAAAATAAGAAGCAGTCCGGGAAGTACATGAGGGCTCCACGAGGGTGGAGGGTGCGCCCTACCCCCCTGGGCGCGCCCCCTACCTCGTGGGCACCTCGTGTGCTCTCCGAACTCTGTTTTCTTACACGATACGTATTTTGGTCGGTAAAAATTCATTATATAATCCCCCGGAGGTTTTGACTCCTGTATCACGCAAATATCTCCTGTCTTTTTTTTCGTGCTATCCTGCTACAGATTAGAGCAACATGCCATCCCAGGATTTGAAAGGAGAAAGCTATGTGGCTGACTACCTTGCAGATCCTAAGGTCTATGGGGATGTGGAGCGTTGTGGTTGGACTATGGAAGAAGAAGAGGACTATGAACCCAAAGGAAGGGAGGAGACGAGCTCAGAAGAAGATGAAGTCCCATTGCCTCAACCTGGGGACATGCATGTGCAGTTCAAAAAGTCAAGCCTCCCGGGTAGAGTAAAGAAACCTAAGATCGAGTTTATCCCTTTTCGCCTCTTGCAGGAAAATAAGAAGGAACTATGCAAAAACATACTTAGCCTGGAGCAGGATATTGAGGACCTAAGGGAACAAAATTCTGTCCTCAAGCACAAATTAAGGAAGAAGCCTACGCCATTAACAAAAACAGCACCTTCTTCACCAACAAAGGAGACATAGTCACATGGGTATGGGCACTCCCCTTGGCAACTGCCAAGCTTGGGGAGTGCCCCGGTATCGTATCACCATCACTTCTATCTTTACCGTTTTTCTTAGTTCGATCCTTTTGGTAATATTTTGATCTAGTAGAATAAAAGTTCTTAGTATGATCTAGTTGTGAGTTTTGCTTTACGATCCCTCTATGTAATCGAGTCTGTGAGCTATATATAATAAAGATTAGTGTTGAGTCAAGGGCTTGACTATTTTTGCCATGATCTTGAGTGAATAAAAGAAAAGAGAAAGAAAAAAAAGAAACAAAGAGATCATATGGATCGTATGGAGAGTAATGAGCTCACATAGAAATAGTATGATGAATAAAAGTTGTTGAGAGTTGACAAACATAGTTTTGGTCATCGTTGCAACTAATAGGAAGTAATAAAGAAAGAGATGTCTTCACATATAAATATACTATCTTGGACATCTCTTATGATTGTGAGCATTACTTAAAATATGACATGCTAAAGAGTTGACGTTGGACAAGGAAGACAACATAATGGGTTATGTTTTCTTGCATCTGAAATAAATTATATTGTCTTGGATCATCCAACATGATTGAGCTTGCCTTTCCCCCTCATGCTAGTCAAATTCATTGCACCAAGTAGAGATACTACTTGTGCTTCCAAACACCCTAAACCAGTTTTGCCATGAGAGTCCACCATACCTACCCATGGATTGAATAAGATCCTTCAAGTAAGTTGTCATTGGTGCAAAGCAATAAAAATTGCTCTTTAAATATGTATGACTTATTAGTGTGGGAGAAAATAAGCTTTATATGATCGTGTGATATGGAAGAAATAAAAGCGACAGACTGCATAATAAAGGTCCATATCACAAGTGGCAATATAAAGTGACGTTATTTCGCATTAAGATTTTGTGCATCCAACTATAAAAGCGCATGATAACCTCTGCTTCCCTCTGCGAAGGGCCTATCTTTTACATCTATCTCCTACCTTGCATAAGAGTCATGGTGATCTTCACCCTTCCTTTTTATATTTTATCCTTTGGCAAGCACAACATGTTGGAAAGATCCTCGTATATATGGCTAATTGGATGAGAGTTTTCATGAACTATTATTGTTGACATTACCGTTGAGGTAAAATGTTGGGAGGCAAAATTATAAGCCCATATCTTTCTCTATGTCCGATTAAAACTCCATAGCCATAAGTATTGCGTGAGTGTTAGCAATTGTGAAAGACTATATGATAGTTGAGTATGTGGACTTGCTGAAAGGATCTTATATTGAATCTTTCCTATGTTATGATAAATTGCAATTGCTCCAATGACTGAGATTATAGTTTGTTAGCTTTAAATGAAGTTTATGATTCATACTTGAAATTGTGATTGTATTATTACTCTAGCATAAGAGATCATATGACAAGAATTATATAAGTTGTTGTTCTAAGATTGATCATGATGCCCTCTTCTCGGTATTTTATTTTTATCGACACCTCTATCTCTAAACATGTGGACATATTTTTCGATTTCGGCTTTCGCTTGAGGACAAGCGAGGTCTAAGCTTGGGGGAGTTGATACATCCATTTTGCAGCATGCTTTTATATCGATATTTATTGCATTATGGGCTGTTATTACACATTATGTCACAATACTTATGCCTATTTTCTCTTATTTTACAAGGTTTACATAAAGAGGGAGAATGCCGGCAGCTGGGATTCTGGGCTGGAAAAGGAGCAAATATTAGAGACCTATTCTGCACAGCTCCAAAAGTCATGAAACTTCACGGAAGACGTTTTCAGAATATATAAAAAATACTGAGCGCAAGAAGTTCACCAGGCGGGCCACACCCTGCCCACCTATGGTGAGCTACCCTATGTGTGAATTTGATCCACTAGCTTCTTTGTTGATGCGTATAAAGACATGACCAAGAAGCCCTCACTGTTATGTGGTTTCATGGAAAAATCAATGCTTGATTCAATACTCTTTCAGGTTGAAGAGAGTGTCTGTATGTGGTGATGCTAAAATGGCCAAGTTGTTATGGTGCACATTTGAATATATTCTAACACCTATTTCAAAAAAATGCTAACTGATCTGTCTCATGTCTCTGTTTTCTTGAATGAGAAAACTGACTTTGCTGTGTTAATTAGGACAGGTTGATGCTATCTTTTGTCTGTGTGTGCGATTGTTCTTCCCTTGTATTACCTCTTAGTCTGGTGCTTATATTTTGTAGTAGAAAATGTTGGCTACATTTTCACCCACTTGTGAATTCTATATTAGGCTTTGTTTGGGTTACATGATCTCTATTAGGTTATTGTCTGAACTGAACTACAATTTTGTTGTTATTTTGCTTGCCATGTGAACCTCATGTGTATTCTCTATGATGTGTATATTATTCAAAACCTGATGTGTGTATTTAAAACTTTATGTTTAATTTTTGGATCGTTAATCCTCTAATCATATTGCTTTAGGGAAATGACGCCACCACCACCACCACCAACATGCCGATGGTGCAAGTCAAGGTGCGCCAGCAGCCTTGCAACTGGCACGCTGTTCGGCATCTACTACCAGTCGAGTTTTCTTCATGCAGTGGTAATAAATTATATGAAACTAGTAACCACTATTTTGTTTTTTGTGTTATTGGCATTAATGCATCGTGTATATATCATTTTGATTTTTGCACATAGATCGTCCCATGCAATGTGAGGTCAGAATTCAACAAGCTGACCAGAGACTCTGTGACTTTTGAGGCTCCTGGGGGCCCCTACACTATGCAGGTCGAGAAAGGAAGAAATATGACACAGGTGGGAGGAGATGGACGGGTCCGTTTCATCGCTCACATGCGTATCACTGGTGGTGAGTTGATCTGCTTCTCCTTCAGAGCGGAAAGACCCAAGTTGGCTGTGATTTATATCAACAAAGCAGAAGATGATGAAGATGATGAGGATGATGACGAGCCACTTGGTGAAGCCATCGTTGGTCAAAGAATGAGGTTGAGCGAGGAGGATGTGTGCAACCTATGCGACATCATTCCACCACGTGCTGACTTCGTCGGGGTGCCATTCGTGACCCGCCTGACAAGTACCATGGTTGATCGGCATATCATGGTATGTTGCATTTACTGTAGTAATTTGATGATATGCTTTATTGTTATACTTAGTGTAGAGTCCGATGGTATATATGCTTAGTGAATCTTATATGCTTAGTAAATCCGATGATCTATATGCTTAGTGAATCCGATAATATATATGCTTAGTGAATCTTATATGCTTAGTGAATCCGATGATATATATGCTTTACTGTTATACTTAGCGTAGAAATGTAGTACTGTCTTTTGATAGTGTAGAATGTGTGAGGCTACTTATTAATTGATATGGTTTTCTTATTCAGAAATTGCCAAAGAGCCTATCTGAGAGTTGTGGTATCAAGCCTGATGAAGAAGACTCTGCTAGAATACGCCTTACCGCGAGGGGCTCTGTCACCACTTGTGATTATGGCGTGGACACGGACGGTCGCACACACTTCAACTCGGTTGGGTGGAAGGGCTTCCTCATCGGCAAGAATCTTCATGTTGGACAGGAAATCCTAATTACTATCGGGAACACCCACCGCCCAGGCTTGAGGATGATGGTCGTCATTGATATCATCTAGAACTACATATGCTTGTGAGATCTATCCATGCATGCATGTGGCTGCTGAACCATATATATGCTAGTATGACTACCTAGTAAAATTATCAACTATGATCTATCCATGCATTGTTAACTACTATATGTGAGTTTGTGAGATTGTGTGGTTATATTAAATGTGGTATTTGTCGTTAATGCTTGTGAGATGGTTCTGTGAACTTAGTTTATTTGCACTGGACTTGTCTTGATTTCCATGAATATTGCCTCTGACTCCTTTTTTATTTTTAATTTCTACTTACCTAGTTGTAGTGTGGGGAGAAAATAGGGCGCTACTACTATGTGATGATAGTAGTAGCGTTGGTAGAGAAAGAGGCGCTACTACTAAGTATTTTAGCTACGGCGCTTGTTTAGAAACGCGCTACTGCTAAATAATAGATGTAGCGCCCTAGCAGTAGCACGGGTCCCCGCGCTACTATTATGTAAAAAACCGGCGCCACTAGTAAGGTTTTCTCTAGTAGTGTGTGCGGAATTGTCCTAGGCAATTGTTAACAAGACTGATAGGTGTCATTGCAATTTCATATGACGGAGAGGCATAAGCTAACATACTTTCTCTTCTTGGATCATATGCACTTATGATTGGAACTCTAGCAAGCATCCGCAACTACTAAAGATCATTAAGGTAAAACCCAACCATAGAATTAAAGCATCAAGTCCCCTTTATCCCATACGCAACAACCCCTTACTCGGCTTTATGCTTCTGTCACTCAAGCAACCCACTATAAGCGAATCATGAACGTATTGCAACACCCTACAGCGGGAATCCCTCACGCTTGCGTGACATGGAGGGCACAATAGGACAGCACCAAAATAAATCATACAACTCGTACCAATCTAGATCATCAATCAACCGAAAGACAAAGGATATCTACTCAAACATCATAGGATGGCAACACATCATTGGATCGTAATATGCGGCATAAAGCACCATGTTCAAGTAGGGATTACAGCGGGGGTAAGAGAGAGTGGACCGCGTAAAAAAGATGAGGATGGTGATGATGATGGTGATGCTGATGAAGATGATCACCGCGATGATGATTCCCCTCCCGATGGCACTCCGGCGCCACCAAGAGAGAGGAGGAGAGGTTCTCCCCATTGTCCTTCCTCCTCCATGGCCTCCTCTTGGATGGGGAGAGGTTCCCCCTCTGGTACTTGGCCTTCATGGTGATGATGGCCCCTCTGGGTTCCTCCTCCATGCTCTCCGGTGATGATGGCCCCCTCCGGTAGGGTGCCAGAGAGGGCCTAGATTGATTTCTCGTGCCTACAGAGGCTTGCAGCGGCGGAACTTCTGATTTAGGTTATTTTCTGGAGGTTTGGGCATTTATAGGAGAGGTTGGCGTCAAGAACAAGTCAGGGGGCCCCACGGGAAGTCCACGAGACACAGGGGCGTGCCCCCACCCTCGTGGGGTCCAGGGACTCCCCTCCGGTAGATTTTTGTTCCTGTATTTTTTATATTTTCCAGAAAAATTCTCTGTTGATTTTCATCGCATTCCGGGAATTTTTATTTCTGCACAAGAACAACACCACGGTTGTTCTGCTGAAAACAGCGTCAGTCCAGGTTAGTTCTAATCAAATCATACCAAAATCATATAAAATTATTGTAAAGTTGGCAGGAATAATTCATAAATTATAGATACGTTGGAGACGTATCAGCATCCCCAAGCTTAATTCCTGCTCGTCCTCGAGTAGGTAAATGATAAAAGAAATAATTTATGAAGTGTGAATGCTAGCAAGTTCATAAGTTTGATCAATGATATTTCCAATCACTTTTTCTAGCATCATTTCATATCATAACAGTAGTTCAACTCAAGAAACTTCTCATGACCAAGTAACAAGCTATTCACATTTTAAAGTATAGATCATAAACTTTCTTGAAAACTAACAAACCGTGCTCTTAGTCATCAAACAATTGCAATTCATCTTATTTTTCGGAAGGGTCTATGTAAGAGCATTGATTCAGCAAACTCCACATAATCAACTATCATTTAATCTTTGACAATTGCTAACACTCATGTGATATTTATGGGTTCAAAGTTTTAATCGGACACAGAGAAAGATAGGGGCTTATAGTTTCGCCTCCCAACCTTTTACCTCAAGGGTAATGTCGACAATAATAATTTATGAGAACCTACATCCAAGTGGATGTATATATATATCTGGATCGATCCAACACAAAGTGCTTCCCAAAGGAAAAAGTGTAAAAAGGAAAGGTGATGATCACCATGACTCTTGTATAAGGATAGAAGATAAAAGTAAAAGATAGGCCATTCGCAGAGGGAAGCAGAGGTTGTCATGCGCTTTTACGGTTGGATGCACAAAATCTTAATGCAAAAGAACGTCACTTTATATTGCCACTTGTGATATGGACCTTTATTATGCAGTCCGTCGCTTTTATTTCTTCCACATCACAAGATCGTATAAAGCTTATTTTCTCCACATTAACAGATCATACATATTTAGAGAGAAATTTTTATTGCTTGCAACAATAACAACTTACTTGAAGGATCTTACTCAATCCATAGGTAGATATGGTGGACTCTCATGGAAAAACTGGGTTTAAGTATATTCAGAAGCACAAGTAGTATCTCTACTTGGTGCAAAGAATTTGGTTAGCATGAGGGGGAAAGGCAAGCTCAACATGTTGGATGATCCAAGACAATAGAACGTTTCGAATATAGGAAAACATAATCCATTAAGTTGTCTTCCTTGTCCAACATCAACTTTTCAGCATGTCATATTTTAATGAGTGCTCACAATTACAAAAGATGTCCAAGATAGTATATTTATATGTGAAATCTCTCTTCCTTCATTATTCTTTCATGAATTGTTCAAGTGACCAATTCTGCGTTTGCTAACTTCCAAGAAGTTTACTAACTATACTTATTATGTGTGTAGTCATTACTCCTCATGTTGTAAGCATATGAAACGTATATAAATTCAAATTTGTGATATTCAATCCATTCAATTTTACTCATAGGATATATGTGAAGCACGTGAGTATATGACAAACTACTCCAAAAAGATATAAGTGAAGAATACTGAGTAGTCAAATAATTAAATAGCCATGGGAGGATTCTTCTTCATTCAGTATTTCAGATCCAATGATTTTATTCAAACATCAAGTAAAATTTAAAATACGCTCCAAGAAATACACATATCATGTGACAAATAAAGCTCCGAGTAAGGTATACCGGTAGTTTTGAAGACGGAAGAGGGGATGCCTCCCGGGGCATCCCCAAGCTTAGGCGCTTCAGTCTTCCTTGAATATTACCTTGTGGTGCCTTGGGAATCCCCATGCTTAGGGTATTTCCACTCCTTATTCTCCTCATATCGATATCTCACCCAAAGCTTGAAAACTTCAATCACACAAAACATAACGGAACTAGTGAGATAGTTTAGAATGATAAAGAGTAAACCATTCACTTTGGTACTGTCAAAGACAAGGTTCATAATTGTTCTCACACAATGCCTACTGTACCATATCATTTCTACAATTTATATTGAGAAATATAAGCCATAGAACTAGAAAACAAGCAAACTATGCAATGAAAACAGAATCTGTCAGAAACAGAACAGCCTGTAATGATCTGAACACCAACCATACTTCTGCTACTCCAAAAATTATGAAATAAATTGGTGGACGTGAGGAATTTGTCTATTAATCTTATGAAAAAATAATCAACTCAGTCACACTCTTATGTAAAAAATGCCAGCTAATCTCGTGAGCATAAAGTTTCTGTTTTTTACAGCAAGATCACATTAACTTTCACCCAAGTCTTTCCAAAGGTCTTACTTGGAACTTTATTGAAACAAAAGATATAATACATGATTAATAAAGTAGCTTAATCATGAGAACACACAAAAACAGTAAGCGTAAATATTGAGTTGTCTCCCAACAAGCGCTTTTCTTTAATGCTTTTAGCTAGGCATGATGATTTCAATGATGCTCACATAAAAGATAAGAATTGAAACATAAAGAGAGCATCATGAAGAATACGACTAGCACACTTAAACCTAACCCACTTCCTATGCCTATGGATTTTGTGAGCACACAATTCATGGGAACAAGAATCAACTAGCATAGGAAGGCAAAACAAGTATAACTTCAAAACTTTATGCACATAGAGAGGAAACTTGATATTATTGCAACTCCTAAAAGCATGTATTCCTCCCTAATAATAATTTTCAGTAGAATCATGAATGAGTTCAACAATATAACCAGCACATAAAGCATTCTGTTCATGATCTACAAGCATACAAATTTGACTAGTCTTCACATAAGCAAAATTCTTCTCATTCAGAATAGTGGGAGGAACCTTCTTCTAAATCCACTTTAGATGATAGTATTATTCATACTCCAAAAGATATAAGTGAAGTTCATGGAGCATCCTACAGTTAATATAGACTAACCAATATCCAAGCTCAAAATATATAAGTGAAGCACACGAATCATTCTATAAAACCATACTCAAAAGATTTAAGTGAAGCACAAAGAGCAATTCTATAAGATCACACTTAAAAGAAATAAGTGAAGCACATGAAGTATTATAATCAATAAAGGGCTATCTCATACTAGCATAGTTCTTAAAGGAAAAATAAAAACACAAAGGACACAAATTATGTGAACAAAACAAAAGCCGATGTATACTGATAATTGTTGAAGAAGAAATATGGGATGCCAACCGGGGCATCCCCAAGCTTAGATGCTTGAGTATCCTTATATCTACTGTATTCCAACTTCACCATGGTTCATACCCCCCCAATACTACCCATAGATTCATCAAAATAAGCGAGCAAATCATAGAAAAGAGAATCTGTCAAAAACAGGACAGTCTGTAGTAATCTGGAAGTTTAGTATATTTCTGTAACTCCAATAATTCTAAGAAAATATGACAATTTGAAAATTTTATACAGAAGTAATGTGCAAAATGTTTCAGACCCATTTGACTTTCCAGTAAAAAAATGTAAATTCACACGCTATAGCCAAAGTTTCTGTTTTTGTACTGCACAAAGTAAACAAGCAATCTAATCATCCTAAAACCAAGGCTTGGCACATTATTTTTACAATACAATGGATATATACAAGGGGATAATTATTTTCAGAGAAGCTTCCATGAAAAGTTTTACATTGTTTCCATGAGCATGAACACAAGTGTTCAAGGTCGACCCTCACTTCTCCAATGCATAACCTTCCAATCAGTTCTCTTATTGAAAAACTTTTTAGGTATGAGAGGCAAGTAAATTTTTTTGTATTTTCATTCTTTAAACTTTTTTTGTATGTTTCACCCACAACTAAACAGAAACAAAAATGGAAAAACAAAATCTACTTAGTGAAGAAAGCAAACAAGCATACACAAGAATATCAACCCCACGCTATTGCTCCCCGGCAACGGCGCTAGAAAAGAGCTTGATAATCCCCAAGTGCAAGGAATCATCATAGAAATTCCCAAAGGTGGAAGTGAAAAGTATGGAGTGTCGAACCCACAAGGAGCTAAAGGTAAGATCAATATTATCTCAAGCCTTATCTGCCACTAATACGACTCTACGTACACCGAACGTTTGCTTCCAACTAGAAACGAGAAATAAAACTACGTTGTGGGTATGAAGAGGATAACTTTGCATGATATCGGAGAGATAAAATATAAAAGTAGGTGCTGTTATCATAAAGTTATAATATATTACTAAATATTATAAACAGAGAGTGTGGAATAATGATGGGTCGGTGTGCGGAATTGTACTAGGCAATTGTTAACAAGACCGATAGTCGTCATTGCAATTTCATATGAGGGAGAGGCATAAGCTAACATACTTTATCTTTGATCATATGCACTTATGATTGGAACTCTAGCAAGCATCCGCACCCACTAAAGATCATTAAGGTAAAACCCAACCACAACATTAAAGCATCAAGTCCCCTTTATCCCATACGCAACAACCCCCTTACCCGGCTTTATGCTTCTGTCACTCAAGCAACCCACTATAAGCGAATCATGAACATATTGCAACACCCTACAGTGGGAATCCCTCACGCTTGCGCGACATGGAGGGCACAATAGGACAGCACCAAAATAAATCATACAACTCGTACCAATCTAGATCATCAATCAACCCAAAGACAAAGGATATCTACTCAAAACATCATAGGGTGGCAACACATCATTGGATCATAATATGTGGCATAAAGCACCATGTTCAAGTAGGGATTACAGCGGGGGTAAGGGAGAGTGGACCGCGTAAAAAAGATGAGGATGGTGATGATGATGGTGATGCTGATGAAGACGATCACCGCGGTGATGATTCCCCTCCCGATGGCACTCCGACGCCACCGAGAGAGAGGAGGAGAGGTTCTCCCCATTGTCCTTCCTCCTGCATGGCCTCCCCCTGGATGGGGAGAGGTTCCCCCTCTGGTACTTGGCCTTTATGCTGATGATGGCCCCTCTGGGATCCTCCTCCATGCCCTCCGGTGATGATGGCCCCCTCCGGCAGGGTGCCAGAGAGGGTCTAGATTGATTTCTCGTGGCTATAGAGGCTTGCAGTGGCGGAACTTCCGACTTATGTTATTTTCGGGAGGTTTGGGCATTTATAGGAGAGTTTGGCATCGACAACAAGTCAGGGGGCCCCACGGGAAGTCCACGAGGCACAGGGGAGTGCCCCCCCACCCTCGTGGGGCCCATGGTACTCCCCTCCGGTAGATTTTTGTTCCGGTATTTTTTATATTTTCCAGAAAAATTCTCCGTTGATTTTCATCGCATTCCGGGAACTTTTATTTCTGGACAAAAACAACACCACGGTAGTTCTGCTGATAACAGCGTCAATCCGGGTTAGTTCTAATCAAATCATATAAAATTATTGTAAACTTGGCATTAATACTTCATAAATTGTAGATACTTTGGAGATGTATCAGCGACCATGGTGCACTCTCCTCCCCCACGGCCACGACAGCAGCCACCGGCTCATCGGGGCGACGCCTATGACAACGTTTCCACAGCGTCCTCTGACCCCGCGAACCCGATGTGACCAACGTCGAGTTCTTCAAGAGTGAGCTCGGGAAGACGCTTGGACTACCATCGAGCGACGGTTCGAGGCTGTCATCGGTCAGATCAGCGTGCAGGGCCTGCTATGGACCACCCAGCGTCGGGGGGCTCTGGCGACCTGCCTTACGAGGTTGGTTGTCCGGCCTCTACCAGAGAGCTGCGGCAGTTCCAGTGGCCCTCCTACCGCATGTTCAAACCTAATGTTGGGGAAAAGTACAATGGCAAGACTCACCCGTCGGAGTTCCTCATGGTCAAGTAACACGAATTCTAGAACAGGATTACCGTACTACTCTAGCGCGGATCTTACTCTGGTTGACCTACGAGGTTCGGTAGTAACTTGATCAGAAGTTTCATGATCATCATCATTAGCTTCCTCGCTAATTGGTCTAGGAATCACTAGAACTAATTTTTGTGATGAACTACTTTCCAATAAGGGAGAAGGTACAGTTACCTCATCAAGTTCTACTTTCCTCCCAGTCACTTCTTTCGAGAGAAACTCCTTCTCTAGAAGGATCCATTCTTAGCAACGAATATCTTTCCTTCAGATCTGTGATAGAAGGTGTACCCAACAGTCTCCTTTGGGTATCCTATGAAGACACATTTCTCTGATTTGGATTCAAGCTTATCAGGTTGAAGCTTTTTCACGTAAGCATCGCAGCCCCAAACTTTAAGAAACGACAACTTGGGTTTCTTGCCAAACCACAGTTCATATGGTGTCATCTCAACGGATTTCGATGGTGCCCTATTTAACGTGAATGCAGTCGTCTCTAGATCATAACCCCAAAACGATAGCGGTAAATCAGTAAGAGACATCCACTGTTGCGCGTCGGTCCTAAACAAACGGTTTTTAAACCCTTTCCGGGACGGCCTTCGGAACCATCACCACGTGAGTATGTGCAATAGGGGGTCCATCCCACACGACCCAGAAACCGTCGGGGATATGGAACAGTGATCCGGAGGCCTTCCAAAATGTAATTGTGTGCGATGCAGCACACACTAAATTCTTTCGCATGTGTGGTATCGGTGACTAAGCGTTTATAATGACGCAGTGAAACCATACGGTCTATCGTAACGAACCGTTGGGAAACAGTATCTAAGGCACACGGGCCAACATATAAACTGTGTGTGATTTGTGCCCTATCGCACACGAGTTTTCTGCGTAACCTGTCTGCCATGCTAGACTCCATCGCACACGTTTCCAACAATTACTGTCTGTGATAATGTTCTATCACAAACGATTCAGGAGCCCCTTCACACACATACAAGTGTTGCAGACCGTTTGTGATTTGTTAGGTATCACCGACGGTTGCCACAAGAGTGACGTGTGCTTTTTGTTTGGGATCCCACACGTTTCCTGAAAAAAATACGACTGCGATTGTATTTTGCATTGGGCATGGTTTACTCCCAGTTCTCATGTGTGATAACACGATATCACAAACGGTTCCGGAGAACCTACACACACGTAGTAGCGCTGCAAATCATTTGCGATCTGCTGTGTATCACGGACGGTTCCGCTATGATTGACGTATGCTTTCCGATGTGGATCGCACACACTCATTTAGTTGAACCGTCTGCGGAGCAATTGCCAGGTTAAAACAAAAATATCCCATTTTGAATCGGCACGCAAAAAGCAAATTCGTCGCAATATTCAATTGAACAAATAAAAAAAATGTCCCATTTTGAATCGGCACACAAAAAGCAAATTCGCCACAATATTCAATTGAACAAATAGTGTCCACAGGAAGAACATTCATCAGATTTCGCAACAATCGCAATTGAACATATGGTAGCTAAATTCCAATGATTTGTCCACACATATATGCATTACATAATTAATCATAGTTTACGAAATACGAAGACCTCATCAGATGGAAAACAATGGATCCATGTGTTATATGTTTAGCGACTAACTCTTACTCAACGTTTCAGGAGAACGCATGCTGAAATCTTCATTATCACCAGTGCGATTGATGTAGTGATCCGGGAACAAGTTGCTGATAAATCTCCGAACCATCAGCAATTCACCAGTCAGGAGCGGTTCAGGTGTCCTCGGTTTTAAGATGAGTTGCAGTATTTTTAAGATCAGAATGTGCCATATGAGTGGAGTAGAAGATATTAATTAAGATAGACTAACTGGTACTAATTCACGAGGATCGTCACAACTATTAGCAGATTTGCAGATGGAGATCATGTGTCTGCAAACATAGTATCCACAATGGTTGGTCCCTGCTTCTTGCTGAGGACACTGATTTTTTTGTACAAAATTAGTCATGTATTTGTCCAGATAGGAACAACCTAACCGGTGTTAGATGTATTATTTTTTCTTTGGACTAAATAGAAAGAGGTTTATTTAGAAGCTTGAACATTTTACTAGCGTAAGGAAAGGTATTTGCAGACTGTTGGATAAATTTTCCGAAAATAATGGATTTCAGTGTGTTACTAGAGAAACGATCTCGTGTTGCAGAGGTAGTGTCCTCTTGAACACCATAGAATTCAATACCTATCCAAGAATTGTTGAAGATGCGTCAGATCCTGAGCGTTTGTTGACTCTTTGAGAGAATTGATGTAGTAAACTATGTTCTTGTTTGGATCAAGGAATACCAATATCCAGTGATTGCTACATATTAAGAAAGCCATGAACTTACGAATGATGTCGAAATCTAAAAGACATTCAGTGTATGCGTGGTTGTTTACTTGACTTACCATTCATGATATGGCCAGAGAAATGATTCTGCATGGGACGTGTTTTCGAAGATATGGATGACCGTGTTAATGGCCCAGTCCCATCGGTCCTTTTCATGTAATGGTGTGCCATTTTCTAATGCAGGATCGTTGAAATACACACTCTCACTTTGTCTTCTCTGCGCGTTCAATCCCCTGAGAGGAATAAAATGCAATTAATTGTTTATCATTTACAGCCTTGTATGGAGAAATTGATTAGAGATTGTTAAGTACTTACAAAATCATGCATCTAACAAGAGTGGCATCGAGCACGTTGAAGTTGAAGAAGAGATGTAAGTCCTCGAAACTCACAATGATGGAACCAGCATCGTGTCGGAAATGATCTCTATTGTAGTGGACTAGAAAATGGTGATGACCTTCTGACATTTGATCCATGCAATATTCATGTAACTCATGGCAATTGGAGCTGCACTCATCAAAGTATTTGCCAACAAGAAATGACTGGCCATGGACGTAATTACGTGCTTCAAGTACGCCTACTTTATTTTTAGCAAGCAACAAATGTAATTCTTCATCACCCATGGCGTCAGAAATAATATTACTCCCCGATTCGAACAAGCTGCTGTTAATTTGGTTCTGGGCGATGAATGCTTTAAGTAAGAGGCAATCGTTCTCTTTTCTCTTCACTCTCCCGCTGCGCTTCCACATGGTCATGGGTGTAGCCTTTTTGGCCACTTCCTATTTGGTACTTGAAGCATTCCTGGCAGAACGTCTGGTTTCCTGCACGGTAGACTGCCGAGCAGACAGTGAAGCTTGGACGGACTGCTTAGCAGACGGTTTATCTATGTCGGACCGCTGAGCTAGTGGTGCTGCTGTGACGGACTACTGGGCTGTAGGAGCAGAGGCATCGGACTGCTGACCATGCGTTAAAGCTATGTCGGGTTTCTGCGAAGGTGGTGCCAACTAGTCGGTGTGCTGAGGAGGCCGTGCCAACGCGTTGGGTTGCTGAGCAGGAAGTGTTGACGCATTGGTATGTTGATCACGCACCTGCGGACCGAAGGACTGATGAGCAGTCGGTCCTGGACCTGTAGACTGCTTAGCAGGCGGTTCCGAAGCATCAGACTGCTTAGCAGTCTATTCCACTAGGTTGGTCTGCTGAGCATGTGCTGCAGCTGGATCTCCCCCCACCGCTTTAGCGGCCAGCATCTGAACCGGTGGTGCGTCATCAGTAGTCATAGGCCTTGCCACTGGCTACTTCGGGGTAGAGGATGACATGGCATGTATGCCACAAAGTCGGTCCGGCTGATCACAGGCTGGTGCATCAGCCCCGCAAGAGCTGCTGTGGCAAGCAGAGCGTCACCGGTTGAGGGGCGACAGAGGTTGCTCTTGGCGGGGCTTCAGGAATCTCATCGATGAACTCTATTTCCTTCCGTGGCCACTGGATGTGATGTAACAGGGTTTCTCCCAAGGTCCTTTGCTCATCGAAGTCTCCTAGGACATTCTTCAGGGCAAATTCATTGCATCCAGGCTTTACTTCAGGCACGTAGTGTAACACCCCAGATGTAACTTTCCCAATTTGTACTCCAACTCTTGAAGTTTTCGGCGTTAAGTTATTTTATTTCCTCGGGTTCGGGTCCTTGTCTCCGTGTGTTGTTTTCGTTGTCATGCATCTCATATCATGTCATCATGTGCATTGCATTTGCATACGTGTTCATCTCATGCATTCGAGCATTTTCCCCGTTGTCTGTTTTGCATTCCGGCGCTTCATTCTCCTCCGGTGGTCATTTCTAGCTTTCTTTCGTGTGTGGGGATTAAATATTTCTGGATTGGACCGAGACTTGCCAAGCGGCCTTGGTTTACTACCGGTAGACCGCCTGTCAAGTTTCGTATCATTTGGACTTCGTTTGATACTCCAACGGTTAACCGAGGGACCGAAAAGGCCTCATGTGTGTTGCAGCCCAACACCCCTCCAATTTGGCCCAAAACCCACCTAAACCCTCTCCATCATCTAGGGCATTCGATCACGATCGCTTGGCCGAAAACCGCACCTCATTTGGACTCTCCTAGCTCCCTCCATCTACAAAACTAGATCCTCTCCAGAAATTCCGGATCCAAACCACCCCTAACCCTAGCCCCGCTCCTCTCCGCGCGGCCGGACACGTCCGCCGGCCGCCGGACAGATCGCTGCAGCCACTCGTTGCTCGCCACGTGGTGCGCCGCCGCCTCCCACCGCGCCGGCCCGCGGGGCCCGACCGCGGCCCTCCCGGCCCACCTTCCCGCACCGCCTCCCGCTGCCTACCGCGCCGCACCGCTCCGCCGCGTGCCGCCCTGCCGCGCCGCCCCGCTCCGGTGGCCGCCGCCCGAGCCGCCTCGACGCCCCAACCGCTGCAGCCGCCCGCTCCGGCCCTGAGGAGGACGCCGGCGAGCTCCACCAACTCCGGCCTCCTCCTCCCCTCGCGTCGGCAAGCTCCACCAACTCCGGCCGCCGTCGTCCTCGTCAACTCCGGCGAGAGCACCGCCGCCTCGATCCGCGTGCCACAGAAACCCTAGATCTCGGGGTTGTTTTTTCTTCTAAGTCCCTAAAATTCCAGATCCATATGCTCCTGTTCATAGCCCCGTAACTTTGCATCCATAGCTCCGATTCATGCATATAGCATATCAAAATGTTCATCTCAGAGAGTACATAATTTCATTCCATTGCATCATTTTCATTTGAGTTCATCTTGATGCCTGAAATGCTGTTAGAAGAGGGCTACTTGAGTTAATTGTCAGATCTGCTACTCCATTTAGCTTTTTGTCATTTTTGCCATGATTATTGTGTGCATGATATGCCCTGATGCTCTACATATGTTTTGTTAAGGGTTTTGTCATCTTTCCTGAGGTGCAACCCATGTATTTTTGTCATGTGTGTGGTGACTAGCACAAGCTTGCAAAGTGGTGTACTTGGTAATTCTGTTTTCAGGGACTTAACATTTCCACTAAGTCCTTGATCTGTTTAGCTCATGATGCCATATGTTCATGTTGTTTCCTAGTGATCTGTGCCTCTTTTGAGGATGATCAGTAAGGCTGTTTTGTTATTATTGTAGTGCTCTATCCATCCATGTCTTTGTTTGCAATTATGGAGCACCCTAGCTTGAGTCAATCGAGATCTACTTTTGCTACTTTGTGAATCTGGGCAGATTGTCAACTTCTTTGCAATTTTGCCGATGATGTTGTAGTTGATCCGTGCATGCTATGCTATTGTTCTTGCCATGTCTAGCTTGAATTTTGTGTGTTCTTAATAGATGTATGCTTACCTTATCATGACTTGCACCGTAGTGAGTGCATCGAGCTCGTAAACATGCCTACTTGAGATATATTTCAGCATGTGTCAGTTTTCACTAAGTCTGTGATCTGATTATGTTTTTGCTATGTTCACATGCTTGCAATTGTATTTTCTGATCCCTTTTGGCTCAAGGTCACTAAGGAACTTCTGTTAAGAGCTTTGAGTAGCTCCATGCCGTGCTTTACTTTTCCATGTTCAGGTCCTGTTGCATATTGTTTTGTTGCTCCGAAGAGTGCCACCTGATCTGAAATCTGTTTTCCATATGCATTTTTGCCATGCTTGTTTGAACCTATTAATGGATGAATTGGCCGTAGCTCAGTGCTAGACTTTTGTTAAGAATCTTGAATGCATCCCTGCCATGTATTTTGTTGTCATGTTTGGGTGCTGTAGCATGTTCATCTCATTGCATTTAGATGGCAACTTGCTGTAAATCGCAGACCGGTGTCATATTTGAATCGCTTGCCATTTCCAAACCGTAACTCCGATTCCGGCGTTCTTTATATCGTTTTCAAGCGATTTCATCTCATCTTTCCAGTGGCAGACTTGGATTTCCAAGTTGAGGCCATGTTCTTGCATTTCCTGTCAAATCTTGCATATGCATCCCGCATCGCATCCCGCATAGCATATCATCTTTGCATCATCTTGTTTTATCCTTGCACGTGGTTGATTGTGTCCTTGTTGCTTGTTTTTCTTGTTTGGGTAGAGACGGGAGACGAGTTCGCTAACGAGGAGCCCGTTGAGTTTGCTTTCGAGGATCCAGTCAACTCTGACATCTGTGCAGGCAAGATGATCATACCCTCGAAATCACTACTATCTTTGCTATGCTAGTTTGCTCGCTCTTTCGCTATGCCAATGCTACGATGCCTACCACTTGCTTTAAAGCCTCCCAAATTGCCATGTCAAACCTCTAACCCACCATTGTCCTAGCAAACCGTTTGATTGGCTATGTTACCGCTTTGCTCAGCCCCTCTTATAGCGTTGCTAGTTGCAGGTGAAGATTGAAGGTCGTTCCTTGTTGGAACATTTATTTACTTGTTGGTGTATCATTATATATTATCTTGTTATCTTAATGCATCTATATACTTGGTAAAGGGTGGAAGGCTCGGCCTCTCGCCTAGTGTTCTGTTCCACTTTTGCCGCCCTAGTTTCCGTCATATCGGTGTTATGTTCCCGGATTTTGCGTTCCTTACGCGGTTGGGTTATAATGGGAACCCCTTGATAGTTCGCCTTGATTAAAGCTTTTCCAGCAATGCCCAACCTTGGTTTTACCATTTTCCACCTAGCCTCTTTTTCCCTTGGGTTTCCAGAGCCCGAGGGTCATCTTATTTTAGCCCCTCCTGGGCCAGTGCTCCTCTGAGTGTTGGTCCAAACTAGAGTCATGTGGAGCGCCCCCTCGGGGAAACTCGAGGTTTGGTTTTAGTTGTACGGAGCGCTCATCTGAGTGTGCCCTGAGAACGAGATATGTGCATCTCCTATCGGGATTTGTCGGCACATTCGGGCGGTGTTGCTGGTCTTGTTTTAACCTGTCGAAGTGTCTTGAAGAACCAAGATACCGAGTCTGATCGGAACATCTTGGGAAGAGGTCTATTCCTTCGTTGACCGTGAGAGCTTGTCATGGGCTAAGTTGGGACTCCCCTGCAGGGATTTGAACTTTCGAAAGCCGTGCCCGTGGTTATGGGCAGATGGGATTTTGTTAATGTCCGGTTATAGATAACTTGAACCTTAACTTAATTAAAATGAATCAACTGGAGTGTGTTACCGTGATGGCCTCTTCTCGGCGGAGTCCGGGAAGTGGACACGGTGTTGGAGTAATGTTTGCGAGGTTGCTCTCTAGTTTCTCGCTCGTCGCTTTGCCTCCTCTTCTCGCTCTCTTTTGCGAACAGGATAGCCACCATACTTGCTAGTCGCTTGCTGCAGCTCCACTTATATTTTACCTTGCCTTACCTCTAAGCTTAAATAGTCTTGATCGCGAGGGTGCGAGATTGCTGAGTCCCTGTGGCTCACAGATTACTATTACACCAGATGCAGGGCCTGATGATTCCGCTCCAGGTGACGCGCTCGAGCTCAAGTGGGAGTTCGACGAGCACTCTCAACGTTATTATGTTTCCTTTCCTGATGATCAGTAGTGGTGCCCAGTTGGGGGTGATCGGGACCGTGTCGCATGTTGAGTTATCTTTTATTTTGGCGCCGTAGTCGGGCCATGAGTGTTTGGATGATGTAATGTTATTTATGTACTTGATTGACGTGGCGAGTGTAAGCCAACTATGTTATTCTCCCCTTTATTATTTATATTACATGGGATGTTGTGAAGATTGCCTAACTTGCGACATATGCCTTCAATGCGATTATGTCTCTAAGTCGTGCCTCGACACGTGGGAGCTATAGTCGCATCGAGGGTGTTACAAGTTGGTAATCATAGCCTTCCCCGACCTTAGGAGCCCCATTGCTTGATCATTTTTAGCAGCCGAGTTGTGTCCAGAAAAAATGTTTTGAGTCATTTAGGAATTATATATCGAAGAGTTTAGGAATTCTTTTTACTTCCCAGTCTCCTCATCGCTCTGGTAAGGCATCCTGACGTAGAGTTTTGACTCTTCTCTTCTCAAATTTCACTAAAAAAAATTTAGGATCACGCGGGTATCTTGGAATCGTTCCGATGGTTTTATGATGAGAACATTGTCTTGGTGCCTCCTGTCAGGGGTTTAGTGGAAGTGTCCCGGGGAGTTGAGCTCTGAGGTGTTGTCGTCATAATTTTATCATTGCAGTTCTGGAATACCTGAGTTTAGTACGCCGACATCGAAAATCTGTTTTATGCAGTTCGTTGGTGAGATAACCTCGACGCCACCCAGTACTGGGGCGGGAGTTCGGGAGTATCGCCATAACTTGTATAACGGATGCTTTTCGAAGGTTGAGGTAGATGGTTTCCGAAGGTTTCTTGGTTATGTGTTGAAGGATGGATACACCTGGATGTAGGATTTGCTAGATTTGAGTGAGATATTATGCTTCCCCTGTATCCCCAACACCTGATTGCATAACCGGAAAGGTTCGGGAGTTTCATAGGTGGGAATTCTCGTAGCTCTAGTTCTTCTTCCACGGATATTGGTTGGAGATTGGGATTTCTTACCGATTATTCGTTCTTGATCCGTACCTTGTTGATTTACTTCTCTACCTTAATTCTAAGTGGCTTCTCAATTTATGGATATGTGACCATTTCAAGAGGAATGCATTCGTTCATTTTGTTCGGATGTGAAGACTATATGTTGCAATTTTCATTCCGTTGGATTCGGCTTCAATATTTGTCTATCAATGTGCTAATGGATGTCAACCTCTTCAGGATGGCTCCTCCAACGCGCACGACTCCGAATCCTGATCCGCCACCACCTCCACCTCCTCTGGAGGCATGGCAAGCTGTGATGGCCGCAGCCAATGCAAACACATAGTTGATCATGCAAATTCTCCAAGAGCGCAATCAAGGCAACCAAGGGAATCAAGGCAACAATTAGAATCACTTTGCTACACTCAACCAGTTCCTTGCTAATGGGCCAAAGACTTTCAGCAATTGTGTTGAGGCAACCGATGCTGACGATTGGCTAGTGGATCTGTGCAAGCATTTCAAGTGCAGTAACGTCAAGCCTGAGGACTTTGTCAAGTTCACTTCCTTCCAACTCAAAGATCAAGCTGCAGAATGGTTCCAGCAGTACAAGGACTCCAGAGGCAGACATGTTATCACTTGGGATGATTTCTGTCGAGATTTCCGAGCTCATCATATCCCTCAGAGCGTGGTTGAAAGCAAGCGTGAGGAATTCCGCAACCTGAAGCAAGGCTCTTTGTCTATCTATGACTACAAGAAGTTGTTTCAGAAGCTCGCCCGCTTTGCCAAGCAGGACGTTCCTGATGAGAAGAGCATGATATACCAGTTCAGGGGTGGTCTCAGAGAAGAAATCTAGCTCGCTCTTGTTCTCTTCGAGCCCAAGAGGTACGATGAGTTCTACAACATGGCACTGAAGCAAGAGGCTGCTCAGTTGAGGTGTCATGCTTCCAAGAAGCGAGTCAGAGATGTTACTCCTTCTTCCTCTACTCAAGTGGCCAAGCAGTAGAAGTATTGGCTTCCTCCTCCTCCGTTCTGTCAGCCGTATCACCAGAAGAGCAAAGGTGGCAGTGGTTCTTCCCACCCACCCAACCCTGGCTTTCAGAACAAGACTTCGTCTCAAGCTCCAAGATCGAGTGCTCCGTATCACCGTCCGCTTTCAGAGGTCACGTGCAACAAGTGCCAACAGAAGGGTCACTATGCCAACAAGTGTCTCAACCAGAGGCGTCTTCCTCCTCCTCCTCCTGTGAGATCGACAAGTACAGCTGTGGTCAAGCATAACCCCAAGCACGCCAAGGTCAACTTGATGAACGCAGCTCAGGTAGAGGACTCATCAGATGTCATCATGGGTAACCTTCATGTTAATGATATCCTTGCAAAAGTTCTTTTTGACACTGGTGCATCGCATTGTTTCATTTCCAAACCTTTTGCATCAAAGTATGAGTGCGATTATCAGTATCTGCAAAATTCCTTGCAAATTGTGTCACCGGGCAAGCAGATGACAGCTAACACCTGCGTCCCGGAGGTTACTATCACATTCGGCGACTACAAGTTCCTTTCTTCCCCAATTGTTGTTGGTAACTCGGATATTGATCTTATTCTCGGAATGGATTGGCTTTCTAAGCACAAGGCACATCTTGATTGTGCTGCCAGGCAGATTCAATTGACTCATTCGTCTGAGGATGTAATTGTCTTTGCCGCTCGGGATAATACCATCCGTCTGTTTTCTCTCAATGAGAAGGGTGAACTCGATGCCATCTCTCAAATTCCAGTCATTTGCGAATATCAAGACGTTTTTCCAGAAGAGCTTCCAGGAATGCCTCCGCACTGGCCAGTTGAATTCGTTATTAATCTTGAGCCCGGCACGGAACCTGTGTGTAAGCGTCCTTACAAGCTCGGACCTGAAGAGTTGAAGGAGCTGAAGAAGCAACTCGATATTCAAGAGAAAATGGGTCTCATCCGGCCTAGTTCTTCTCCGTGGGGTTGTGGTGTTCTTTTTGTGAAGAAGAAGGATGGAACGGACCGACTTTGTGTCGATTACCGTCCATTGAACAAGAAGACCATTAAGAACAACTACCCACTTCCCAACATCAATGAGCTGTTCGAACAACTCAAAGGTGCCCAAGTATTCTCCAAGCTTGACCTCGGTATGGGTTATCATCAGATTCGAATCCGTGAGCAAGATATTCCCAAGACGGCTTTCAGGACAAGCTTTGGTTCATATGAATACACCGTCATGTCTTTTGGTCTCGTCAACGCTCCTCCGACGTTCTCTCGCATGATGAACTTCATCTTCAACGCCTACACCAATGACTTCGTTTTGGTCTATCTCGATGACATTCTGGTTTTCTCGAAGAACAAGGAAGATCATGCCAAGCACTTGCGTTTGGTACTCGATAAGCTCAGAGAACATCAGTTCTACGCCAAGTTCTCCAAGTGTGAATTTTGGCTCGATGAGGTTCTTTATCTTGGTCATATCATCTCTGCCAAGGGCATTGCCGTGAATCCTAAGAAGGTGTCTGCAATTGTGAATTGGGAACCTCCTCAGAACGTGAAGCAACTCCGTAGCTTCCTCGGTCTCGCAAGCTATTGCCGAAGATTCGTTGAAAACTTTTCTAAGATCGCGAAGCCTCTCTCAAATCTCCTCCAGAAGCACGTCAAGTACTTTGGTCTCTGGAGTGTGACATTGCTTTCAACACTTTGAAAGAGAAATTGATCACTGCTCCAGTTCTGACTCCGCCTGATGAATCCAAGCCGTACGAGGTCTTTTGTGATGCCTCTCTCCAAGGTCTTGGCGCAATATTGATGCAAGAGAAGAAAGTTGTTGCCTATACATCTCGCTAGTTGAAGCCAAATGAGAAGAACTACCCCACTCATGATCTCGAGTTGGCGGCAGTTGTGCATGCTCTTTTGACTTGGAGACATCTCTTATTGGGAAGAAAAGTGGACATTTTCACTGATCACAAGAGTCTCAAGTACATCTTCACTCAGCCTAATCTCAACCTCAGGCAAACTCGATGGGTCGAAATGATTCAAGAGTATAATCCGAGTATAGAGTATACTCCAGGCAAGGCCAATGTGATTGCTGACGCATTGAGCAGAAAGGCCTATTGCAACAGTCTGATTCTCAAGCCTTATCAACCCGAGCTTTGTGAAGTTTTCCGCAAACTTAATCTGCAAGTTGTTCCTCAAGGTTTCCTCGACAACCTTCAAGTCTCTCCTACCTTGGAAGACCAGATTCGCCAAGCCCAGCTTCTTGATGCTATGGTGAAAAAGGTGAAGATTGGGATTGCCAAGAGTCAGCCCAAGTACAAGTGCTACCGCCTTGATGACAAGGACACTCTCTTCTTCGAGGATCGTATTGTTGTACCCAAAGGTGACCTCCGTAAAGTGATCATGAACGAGGCTCACAATTCTCTCCTCTCCATCCACTCTGGGAGCACGAAGATGTATCAGGACCTTAAGCAGGCTTATTGGTGGGCTCGAATGAAGCGCGAGATCGCTCAGTTCATGAATGAATGTGATGTCTGCAGAAGAGTGAAGGCAGAACACCAAAGGCCAGCTGGTCTCCTCCAATCTCTTGCCATTCCATAATGGAAGTTTGACCACATTGAAATGGACTTCGTGACTGGGTTTCCAAAGTTCAAGCATGGCAATGATGCTATATTCGTTGTCATCGACAAACTCACCAAAGTGGCTCACTTTCTGCCTATCAAAGAGTCGATCACTGCAGCTCAATTGGCGGAACTCTATACCTCTTGGATTGTCTCTCTGCACGGTATTCCACAAGTGATCTCTTTAGACCGTGGCAGCATCTTTACCTCTAAGTTTTGGGATTCTTTTCAGAAGGCCATGGGCACTAACATCCGCTTCAGCACAGCTTTCCATCCTCAAACTAGCGGTCAAGTCGAGCGTGTCAACCAGATTCTTGAAGATATGCTCAGGGCTTGTGTGATGTCCTTCGGCATGAAGTGGGAGGATTGTCTTCCATATGCTGAATTCTCCTACAACAACAGTTTTCAAGCAAGTTCGGGCAAGGCCCCATTTGAAATTCTGTATGGCAGGAAGTGCCGTACCCCGCTCAACTGGTCTGAAACTGGTGAACGTCAACTTTTGGGTAATGACTTAATCACAGAGGCAGAGGAAATGTGTAAAGTCATTCGTGATAACCTCAAAGCAGCCCAATCCCGCCAGAAGAGCTACTATGATAGTAAGCACCGTGATTTGGCTTTCGAGATCGGAGATCATGTTTACCTCCGCGTCTCTCCTATGAAAGGTACTCGTCGCTTCGGTATCAAAGGGAAGCTTGCCCCTAGATACGTGGGACCTTTCAAGATTGTCAGCAAGAGAGGTGACCTCGCCTATCAACTCGAGCTTCCTTCAAACTTTGCAAATGTTCATGACGTGTTCCATATCTCTCAGCTTCGAAAGTGCTTCAAGACTCCTGACCGCACCGTCAACTTCGAGGACATTGAGCTCCAAGAAGATCTCTCTTATCGTGAGCACCCAGTTTCTATTCTTGAAGAGACTGAACGCAAGACTCGCAATAAGTCAATCAAATTTCTCAAAGTCAAGTGGTCACACCATTCCGACCGTGAAGCTACCTGGGAACACGAGGATCACTTCCGTTCTGAGTACCCGGCGTTCTTTCAGTCCTAGATCTCGGGACGAGATCCTTTCATAGTGGTGGAGTGTTGTAACACCCCGGATGTAACTTTCCCAATTTGTACTCCAACACTTGCCGTTTTCGGCATTAAGTTATTTTATTTCCTCGGGTTCGGATCCTTGTCTCCGTGTGTTGTTTTCGTTGTCATGCATCTCATATCATGTCATCATGTGCATTGCATTTGCATACGTGTTCATCTCATGCATTCGAGCATTTTCCCCGTTGTCCGTTTTGCATTCCGGCGCTTCGTTCTCCTCCGGTGGTCATTTCTAGCTTTCTTTCGTGTGTGGGGATTAACTATTTCCGGATTGGACCGAGACTTGCCAAGCGGCCTTGGTTTACTACCGGTAGACCGCCTGTCAAGTTTCGTATCATTTGGACTTCGTTTGATACTCCAACGGTTAACCGAGGGACCGAAAAGGCCTCGTGTGTGTTGCAGCCCAACACCCCTCCAATTTGGCCCAAAACCCACCTAAACCCTCTCCATCATCTAGAGCGTTCGATCACGATCGCGTGGCCGAAAACCGCACCTCATTTGGACTCTCCTAGCTCCCTCCATCTATAAAACTAGATCCTTTCCCGAAATTCTGGATCCAAACCACCACTAACCCTAGCCCCGCTCCTCTCCGCGCGGCCGGACACGTCCGCCGGCCGCCGGACAGATCGCTGCAGCCACTCGTTGCTCGCCACGTGGTGCGCCGCCGCCTCCCACCGCGCCGGCCCGCGGGGCCCGACCGCGGCCCTCCCGGCCCACCTTCCCGCACCGCCTCCCGCTGCCTACCGCGCCGCACCGCTCCGCCGCGTGCCGCCCTGCCGCGCCGCCCCGCTCCGGTGGCCGCCGCCCGAGCCGCCTCGACGCCCCAACCGCTGCAGCCGCCCGCTCCGGCCCTGAGGAGGACGCCGGCGAGCT
The DNA here is from genome assembly GCF_003073215.2 of Triticum urartu. Lineage (NCBI taxonomy): Eukaryota > Viridiplantae > Streptophyta > Magnoliopsida > Poales > Poaceae > Triticum > Triticum urartu. The sequence continues at coordinate 265,061,448 of NC_053023.1, forward strand.
CCACCAACTCCGGCCTCCTCCTCCCCTCGCGTCGGCAAGCTCCACCAACTCCGGCCGCCGTCGTCCTCGTCAACTCCGGCGAGAGCACCGCCGCCTCGATCCGCGTGCCACAGAAACCCTAGATCTCGGGGTTGTTTTTTCTTCTAAGTCCCTAAAATTCCAGATCCATATGCTCCTGTTCATAGCCCCGTAACTTTGCATCCGTAGCTCCGATTCATGCATATAGCATATCAAAATGTTCATCTCAGAGAGTACATAATTTCATTCCATTGCATCATTTTCATTTGAGTTCATCTTGATGCCTGAAATGCTGTTAGAAGAGGGCTACTTGAGTTAATTGTCAGATCTGCTACTCCATTTAGCTTTTTGTCATTTTTGCCATGATTATTGTGTGCATGATATGCCCTGATGCTCTACATATGTTTTGTTAAGGGTTTTGTCATCTTTCCAGAGGTGCAACCCATGTATTTTTTTCATGTGTGTGGTGACTAGCACAAGTTTGCAAAGTGGTGCACTTGGTAATTCTGTTTTCAGGGACTTAGCATTTCCACTAAGTCCTTGATCTGTTTAGCTCATGATGTCATATGTTCATGTTGTTTCCTAGTGACCCGTGCCTCTTTTGAGGATGATAAGTAAGGCTGTTTTGTTAATATTGTAGTGCACTATCCATCCATGCCTTTGTTTGCAATTATGGAGCAACCTAGCTTGAGTCAATCGAGCTCTACTTTTGCTACTTTGTGAATCTGGGCAGATTGTCAACTTGTTTGCAATTTTGCCGATGATGTTGTAGTTGATCCATGCATGATATGCTATTGTTCTTGCCATGTCTAGCTTTAATTTTGTGTGTTCTTAATATATGTATGCTTAGCTTATCATTACTTGCACCGTAGTGAGTGCATCGAGCTCGTAAACATGCCTACTTGAGATATATTTCAGCATGTGTCAGTTTTCACTAAGTCTGTGATCTGAATATGTTTTTGCTATGTTCACATGCTTGCAATTGTATTTTCTGATCCCTTTTGGCTCAAGGTCACTAAGGGACTTTTGTTAAGCGCTTTGAGTAGCTCCATTCCATGCTTTACTTTTCCATGTTCAGATCCTGTAGCATATTGTTTTGTTGCTCCGAAGAGTGCTACCTGATCTGAAATACCAGACAAGTGTTAATTTCACTAAGTCTGAGATCTGTTTTCCATATGCATTTTTGCCATGCTTGTTTGAACCTGTTAATGGATGAATTGGCCGTAGCTCAGTGCTAGACTTTTGTTAAGAATCTTGAAAGCATCCCTGCCATGTATTTTGTTGTCATGTTTGGGTGCTGTAGCATGTTCATCTCATTGCATTTAGATGGCTACTTGCTGTAAATCGCAGACCGGTGTCATATTTGAATCGCTTGCCATTTCCAAACCGTAACTCCGATTCCGGCGTTCTTTATATCGTTTTCAAGCGATTTCATCTCATCTTTCCAGTGGCACACTTGGATTTACAAGTTGAGGCCATGTTCTTGCATTTCCTGTCAAATCTTGCATATGCATCCCGCATCGCATCCCGCATAGCATATCATCTTTGCATCATCTTGTTTGATCCTTGCACGTGGTTGATTGTGTCCTTGTTGCTTGTTTGTCTTGTTTGGGTAGAGCCGGGAGACGAGTTCGCTAACGAGGAGCCCGTTGAGTTTGCTTTCGAGGATCCAGTCAACTCTAACATCTGTGCAGGCAAGATGATCATACCCTCGAAATCACTACTATCTTTGCTATGCTAGTTTGCTCGCTCTTTCGCTATGCCAATGCTACGATGCCTACCACTTGCTTTCAAGCCTCCCAAATTTCCATGTCAAACCTCTAACCCACCATTGTCCTAGCAAACCGTTTGATTGGCTATGTTACCGCTTTGCTCAGCCCCTCTTATAGCGTTGCTAGTTGAAGGTGAAGATTGAAGGTCGTTCCTTGTTGGAACATTTATTTACTTCTTGGTATATCATTAAATATTATCTTGTTATCTTAATGCATCGATATACTTGGTAAAGGGTGGAAGGCTCGGCCTCTCGCCTAGTGTTTTGTTCCACTCTTGCCGCCCTAGTTTCCGTCATATCAGTGTTATGTTCCCGGATTTTGCGTTCCTTACGCGGTTGGGTTATAATGGGAACCCCTTGATAGTTCGCCTTGATTAAAGCTTTTCCAGCAATGCCCAACCTTGGTTTTACCATTTGCCACCTAGCCTCTTTTTCCCTTGGGTTTCCGGAGCCCGAGGGTCATCTTATTTTAGCCCCCCTGGGCCAGTGCTCCTCTGAGTGTTGGTCCAAACTAGAGTCCTGTGCAGCGCCCCCTCGGGGAAACTCGAGGTTTGGTTTTAGTTGTACGGAGCGCTCATCTGAGTGTGCCCTGAGAACGAGATATGTGCAGCTCCTATCGAGATTTGTTGGCACATTCGGGCGGTGTTGCTGGTCTTGTTTTAACCTGTCGAAGTGTCTTGAAGAACCGAGATACCGAGTCTGATCGGAACATCTTGGGAGGAGGTCTATTCCTTCGTTGACCGTGAGAGCTTGTCATGGGCTAAGTTGGGACTCCCCTGCAGGGATTTGAACTTTCGAAAGCCGTGCCCGCGGTTATGGGCAGATGAGATTTTGTTAATGTCCGGTTGTAGATAACTTGAACCTTAACTTAATTAAAATGAATCAGTTGAGTGTGTTATCGTGATGGCCTCTTCTCGGCGGAGTCCGGGAAGTGGACACGGTGTTGGAGTAATGTTTGCGCAGGTTGCCCTCTAGTTTCTCGCTCGCGCTTTTCCTCCTCTTCTCGCTCTCTTTTGCGAACAGGATAGCCACCATACTTGCTAGTCGCTTGCTGCAACTCTACTTATATTTTACCTTGCCTTACCTCTAAGCTTAAATAGTCTTGATCGCGAGGGTGCGAGATTGCTGAGTCCCTGTGGCTCACAGATTACTATTACACCAGATGCAGGGCCTGATGATTCCGCTCCAGGTGACGCGCTCGAGCTCAAGTGGGAGTTCGACGAGGACTCTCAACGTTACTATGTTTCCTTTCCTGATGATCAGTAGCGGTGCCCAGTTGGGGGTGATCGGGACCGTGTCGCATGTTGGGTTATCTTTTTTTTTTGGCGCCGTAGTCGGGCCATGAGTGTTTGGATGATGTAATGTTATTTATGTACTTGATTGACGTGGCGAGTGTAAGCCAACTATGTTATTCTCCCCTTTATTATTTATATTACATGGGATGTTGTGAAGATTGCCTAAATTGCGACATATGCCTTCAATGCGATTATGTCTCTAAATCGTGCCTCGACACGTGGGAGCTATAGTCGCATCGAGGGTGTTACACGTAGCACTTCAACAGTCCGGCTTCAATGGCACATTGTCCAAGAAGAGGCCATCTTCCAAGAAGGGTGGGCAAACCCAGGATGTTGCACATTTCAATGTACCTTCATAATGTGTAAGCACACCTTTCAGTCTGTCTTTCATTGCAGATAGATCAGATATAACATCATCACGAGCAGCTGCAGTCTCAGTGTTGCTTGGGTCAGCTGATGCACAGCTACTCTTGTGCAGTGTTGTCGCCGGACAATAAGAAGCATCATCCATGCCCGCCTCCCCTCCCATATGTTGGCTATCTGCCAGTGTTAGAGTCTTCGCATCATCATTGACTCCTCAACATCCTTTCAAATAGCCGGATAAATCTCCTTCTTCAACTTTTCAAATAATGCATTCTGCTTCATTTCACTCCTCGCTTTTTTCATGTTGAGCCTCTCTTCTTTGCTGAGTGTGAAAGCCCTCTTGTGCGGGACATTAACACCTATACCCCTTGCATGGCCAGGGGGCTCTTTTGTGTCCAAAGAAATAGACAGAATGTCACATGGCCCTGAGTTCCTGTAGAACCTTCCAGGGATCTTGGAAGCCTCTACCATCACTTCATACAGTTTGGCGTCACATGCGTTCTCAAAGTAATAAGTTCCGTCATCATGCCTCTTTGCACGTGCCCGCAAGTAGCCTCTGGCGCGTTCGCCCTTGATTTCACTAATGGCCGGATTCCCACCCGCCGCTACTGCTTCTTTGTCCTCCTGTTCCCATATCAGTTTCATGCCGTAGTATCCTACCACACCCATATGGTGGAGGTGTATGTTCTTCTTCTGAAGTTCTGATTGCTTGAAACTCTTCGTAGCAAACTCTGGAGTTGCCTTGACCCTTTTGAATTCTGCCGAGTCTGCCTTTGTAATTTGGGGGTATGCGGGGATTGGGTCCTTGCCTTCACACAAGTACTTCTTGCACAACATGTTCTTCCAGTTTCTCCAAGCATCCCTAGCCTTCTTTAGTGCAGCGTGTTCCTCATGCATTCTCCACTGCTCTGGAACGTTGAAGTGATCCATGATCTCCTGGACTATCCTTCGCCGTGTTTCTGTGTCATCCTACTGAATCCCAGGCAGATTAATGTTGAGCCTTGCCCTGCCGACAAATCCACACACACTCCTGAACCTCATGCATGCTTTATCTGGTTTAGTTGGAGCCCATGACTTTAAATCAATCTCGTTTACTTCATATACACCTTTAGGCTTGTGTGTGGGCTTCCTTGGAGCGTTCCTTCGTGTCCTAACCGGAAGGGTAATTTCTGTAGCTCTATCCTGTTCAAGACTACTTGATCCCTCACAATCTGCTGAAGACCTAGGGTTGTCCGAATCAGATGAAGATACATGGCCTGAATGAGTGTTGTTGTTGCTACTCGGAATCTATAGAGAACACATGCGAAACTTGGGAAACGAGGATAAGCATAAAACTAACAACTTGGTATCAAGCTTTCTAAACATGCCATGCAATAATTTAGAAAATGTACAGCTAATTTGTTAAGTTTGTGTGACTCGTGCGCCCGTGATATGTAAATAGGCAGTAACTTATTGGAACAAATACAACTTATATGTAGTAAGGAAGGTAGATAATGAACATATATACGCTCTCCGTTATTTTATAGCCAATTTGGGAACATATGAAACAAAATTGGAAGGGGGATTACGAGGAAATATGCCTCACTGTGATGGAGAGCAGTAACTAACAGGCTTCTTAATGCAAACCCGGCCAGACCATAGGAGAGGCGAGGGTTACTACATCGATATGATCGAGGGTGGCTGGCGAGCAAACGAAGATGGTGAGGCGCAGGCCGCCGTGTGTTAGGAACGATAGTGGAGGTAGGATTGATGCAGAATAGCGGGCACACGGCCGGGGTGAGCACGGCGGCGCCGGAGAGGGTTCTGTTGTGGATCTGGGGGAGGGGGGAGCTGGCGAAGGAGATTGGGTGGACTAGTTGAGTGAAATGCGGGCGGACATTGGGGGGTGTTGGCAGCCTAGGTGAAAAGGGTGAAAAATATCCCTAGTCGCCGCACGCATGGAAAGCCCATGCAAATGGTTGCCTCTAAGCGCTCGTGTGCACAAACAAAATAATTTCATTTGAAATGAAGACGTACTAATTTTGGAATGAAGACGTGAGTTCATCGTTTCGTCTCTAAATTTTTCGCACGTAAACCAAGCACAATTTTACCACAGGTTTGATTTGCTGGCGCATTTCAGGTCTCGTGTGCTATATGTAAGACATTTTTTGGCATTTACCGTGCATGTTGGCATATAAATCAATTCCTAGCTGGACTGCATTTCCTGTCGAAAGGGATGAGGATTGCCGTTCGATCTGGGAGCATCCAACGGTGCAGACGTACGATCCGTGGGGTTTGGGTTTTGGCCAATCAGAACGCACGACTCATATCGCGCGCATGGCAGAGGGGTGGCGGGTGCATCGGCCACGGTTTAGTGGACACACGGCTTTCGTGAGTGAACCGTGTGCTCTTTGAAAACATTTACATTACCTAACATTACCTAACAAAAATATGAGTTCATCGTTTCGCCTCCAATTTTTTCCACGGTAAGAAATCATGAGTATAGTGGAGAGTGTCATATACTAGTATCATGAATATACAGTACATATGATACTACCTTTAATTAATTATAGCGCATAGTATAATACATAGAGTATAGTATCATATATAGATCATATTTATTGCCATACATGACACAAATTAGCATCACATTTAACATGATACAATATCTACCTACTATATGTTACTCTAACCCTCTTTATATATTTAATTCTTTGCCACATCGGCATACTTGCTATTTCCAAGTGCATGACATCGTCGTCTATGATACCACCACTATGGCCAGCCTTATAAAGTGGGGAGTATCATATATACTATAGATATAGTATCATGCATATGATACTAGTATATGATACTACGTACGTAGTGCATATATAGTATCATAGAGTAGTACTAGCTCCCTCTGTAAACTAATATAAGAGCGTTTAGATTACTAAATAGTGACCTAAACGCTCTTATATTAGTTTACGGAGGGAGTATATATCATAGATGATCGTATTTATGAATTGAGCCCTATAAGGTTGGTTGTAATGGGGATTATTATATATATACTAGTAGTATCATGCATGCATATATATGATAGTGTAGCTAGGATACTACTTTCGTATTGCATAGTATCATAAGTTAACATCTTAGGTTGCCTTAGTAATTGTCATGCATCACACAAAGTAGTAGTACAACATTTAATATGACATGGTATCATGATATGATACCACATCGTCTCTTGTGTGCCATATCATCCAGAAAGTCTTGTTGGCATGCATGATACCGCTTATGATAATACCATTACAACCAGCCTAAACCGGAAAGGAGGGGGAGTATGAGACTAGCCCCAATGGAGAGTAGTACACTAGTAACATGCACGTATCCTTAGACTATATATGTTACTACCTTCATAGTGGGTAGTAACATAAGTGTAGTTTCATGCAAAGCTTCATTTTTTAGGTTACAGAGTCATATTGCATTGGTACATGCATGTGATGCTACAGTAACTAGCTAAGTTACTGAAACTATCTCTCTCCTCATTAACTTATTGCCACATAAGCAAGTTTGCTGAGTTGGAGTTGGTGTTACTGCTGAAGTTACTCCCACTGCGGCCAGTCTGATACTAGCTAGTCGTCTATGATATACTAGCTACCTCACTAAGAGCATGGTTAATAATAAAAGCCAAGGGTCGGCTCTAAGAAGTTGCCATGTCATATACAACCAACCTCTTAGTGGGCATGTACAATAATAAGTTTTATATACGTACTAGTTTATCAATAGTTGGCCCACCTTACATCCTCACAAAGTGTCTTGGGTCTCGTGTTGCAGCTGGCTCTACTAACCAAGGTAGTTAGAATCCCGACTCGACTCCTAGAATCCTACGGAACCATGTCGATCCAAGTCCCACTATAAAACCGGATCAGGTAGAATCCATGTTGACTCACGATACAAACCATAGAATCATGTACAAAACTATAGAATCCCAACTATGCGATGGACTATGTCCGATTCTACTAATTTATCTAAGTCGTTTGTTTAATTGCACCACAACAGTATGCCATCATCCAAACCATTTTCACATGCCTCATGGCCCTTTATTCCCCTCCCAAGACCAAATGCTCAGCCGCCGACACCTTTGAGCTGGCTCTCAACACCTACATCAATATTGAGGAATAGACTTGTCAACAAATGGAATTGGTGTGGGAAGGAGGATGCGTCAAGATTGATCGGAGAAGGAGAGCAAGACCCTTCAAGGTTTGGCACTATAGGGCGGATATACAAGTGATCGGCTATTCACGTATTCTAAAAAACCCTTAAGTAAATATCGTGCATCGAAGATTTCAATGTTCTATATTTTTTTTATATTTACTGAGAGGCAAAGCCCCACAGCCCTTTATTAAAATGAAATAACTGTACAAAAGTACAAAAGGAATATATACAAGAGCTAAGAAACTAGTCTAGAAAGCTAAAGAACCAGAGTACATCAACCTACCTGGACTAATTAGACTAAAGCATTTATCCAAGCTTTAAGCTTGATGCTGCTATCCTCCTTGAGCCTATGAGATAGAAGTGTGAGATCATGTACAAAGTTAGACCTCCAAGCAGGAAAAGTAGCTCTCTGCCCTCTAAAAGTTCTTCCATTCCTGAGGATCCAAATGTTCCAGGCAGCTGTCAGCATTACTTAAAAGAAGAAAGTATGCCTGAAACTTGATCTAGCATGTTGGATACAATGCAAAATGTCCGGCCCTCTTGAACAATCAATAGAAAGATAGTTCCAAACCCTCTGACTGAAATTGCAGTTGAAGAACAAATGCAGCCTATCCTCATATGAGAGTTCCTGACAGATAACACAAAGATTATCATCCAAAGGGGATCTCCAGTGCCTGCGGATCAGGAGGTCCTTGGTGTTAAGCCTGTCAAACAAAAGTAACCAGCCAAAGACTTTGATCTTCAATGTGCATCCGCTTTTCCACAACCATTTACACGGTTAAATTGTGGGCAAATGTGAGTGCATTAAGGTGTAGAAACTCTTGGCTGAGAATGCACCAGATTTGCCCGGCCAGACCCAAACATCCGGTATGTTAGTGTCCTTGTCCAAGGCCATTATCCAATCCTCTAGCACATGCAACTCCTGAGCAGCCTCATGAGACAATGGCAAGAAGAACATTGAAAAAATATCTTGTGATATGAAGAATTCATGCACTGAAACCTTGTGATTGTTAATAGAGGAAAATAACCTTGGCAGTCTCCAACATAAAGGTCTAGAAGATCCACCAATATGCCAAGCATCAGTCTAGAACAGAGCAGAGTCACCCATGTTGATGTGCACTGAGGCAATAGGTGTGTGAGCATCATGGAGCTTGAGACAAAAAGGACCCCACTGGGGTTGTAGCATGTGGGACACCATCAGCATAATAACTGTTCCAGATGAGGGACACCCATGGTATGTCAACCTTATTATAGAACTTATGCAAATGCTTGAGTAGTAGCCCTTTGTTTTGGATGTTTAAGTTAATCACCCCAAGACCTCCTTTATCTTTTGGCCGACAAACTAGATCCCAAGCAGCCAAAGATTGCTTTGGAGCATCAGAACTCCCCCTCCAGAGGCATTGTCTGAAGATTCTGTCTAACTATTTGATAATACCATGAGGGATTTGCAAGCTACAAAGAAAGTAAATTGGCATGGAAGTCAGGACCGAAGTTAGGAGCTATAAGCGTGATCCTTGATTGAGCATGCATGAGCTAGCAGTCAAACGTCTCTCCAAAGTATCCACTAAAGGCATGAGATCAACAATCCTGGGTCTAGTGGTTCCAAGGTGCAGCCCTAGATATGTAAAAGGGAGTTGGCCAATCCTGCAGCCAAACAGAGCAGCTAATCGAATTGCTTCACCTTCATCAATGTTGAGTGGGATCATTGAGGACTTTGCAAAATTGACCTTGAGACCAGTAGATTGTTGAAAGGTGAGCAGCATGTTCTTGAGAGCCACCAGCTCCTCATCTCTAGCTGACAGAAAGATAACAGTATCATCAGCATACTGTATAATGGGAAACTCTTGGTCATGGGTGGGGATTGGGAGTGATAAGACACCCTTTGTCAGCATTTGATTAATCACAGATTGTAAAAGGTCAGCTGAAATTACAAATAGAAGAGGTGATAAAGGATCCCCTTGTCTGACCCCACATTTGCACTTGAACTGCTTGCCAGGGATGCCATTTAGCAATAGAGAAGAAGACCCTGTAGAAAGGATCTCTTTGATCCATCCAATCCATTTATCATCAAAACCTTTGTGTTTGAGCATCAGCAAAATAACCTCATGATTAACAGTATCAAAAGCCTTGGCAAAATCTAATTTCAGAATAACAATAGGCCTCTTGGACTGTTTGCATTGATGTATATACTCAAAACTCCAAGCCAGACAGTCCTAGATTGCTCTACCCTTAAGAAAACCATACTGATTCTTATGGATGCAGTTTAGAATCACCCTTTGCAACATATTAGCCAGCAGCTTGGTGAGAAACTTCAAGCAGGTGTTTGTAAGAGAAATGGGCCTAAAATCATACGGTCCCTCAGGAGATAACATCTTAGGGATAAGGGTAATGCGAGACCCATTAATGTTTTCCAGAGAAAGTTTCCCTTCATAAAAGTCTTTGATCAAACTTATGAAATCTTTCTCAATGATCGGCCAACACGCTTGACAAACATGCCATTAAAACCATCAGGCCCTGGCGCCCTGTCAGTGGGCAGCTCCTGCAAGACCTTTTTAATCTCGGCATCAGAGAAGGGAAGCGACAATTCCTCCAAACCAGGGACAGGCTGGATGAGTGTGCCCAGATCATAGCCCATTGAAATGTCCTGGGCCTGGCCCATTCAGTTTTTGAAGGAAGCCCAGAGGATTCCTGCCATTTGATCATGATCAGAAACAGGGTCATCCATCCCCTGTGTTTTCAGACTAGCTATAGAGTTTTTCCTCATGCGCTTAGATGCCATGGCATGGAAAATTTTTGAGTTTTCCTCACCCACCTTGATTTACCTAATCATACACCTCTGCTTCCAATAGATATAGTGGAGCTTCAACAAATGCTCATAATGCAGCTTGACTATTTTCCTGAAATTGAACTCAGATCTAACCAGTGGCCGTAACTCCTCCAACTTATCAAAATAGAGAATAACTTTACTGCATTCCACAGTTAAGTTCTTAAGGTAAGAGAGGTTTTTACTCCAAACTCTTAAGTCATACCTGAGGCGTTTAAATATCCTAGTTAAAACTGCGGATGCAGAGAGATCAGAAAAATAGGGGCCCCCCAAGATTTCTTGACACACTCCATAAACCCTGGCATTTCAACCCAGTAATTTTCAAACCTAAAAATCTTGGACTTGGGAAGTTTAGTGTCGATTGAAACCACACATGGCACGTGATCCGATGAGGTTTTTGCCAAAGGAAAGACAACTGTATTAGGGTAGTGAGAGATCCAATCAGAGGATGTGAAGAACCAATCAAGTTGTTCCAAGAGAGGGATTTGCTGCATATTGGACCAAGTAAAGCTTCTATCCTTTATTGGCAATTCCAGAAGTCCAAGATGGCCAATGATTTCATTAAAGAGAAAGATGTCATTTATATCTCCTCCTGGCAGATTTCTGTTATCTAGAGAGCGGATGAAGTTAAAATCACCAAGGAGCAACCAATTCTCATCCAAGGGGATAGTGAGGTGATATAACCAACTCACAAAATCGTCTCTAGGTTGACCATCACATGGCCCATACACAGAAACCAGAGTCCGTCGTTCTGAGTTATGAACAGACTTAAAAGAAACAACAATACTAAAGCGCTGGCTTTCCACTAGCTCCCCCTCAAATACTGAAGAATTCCAAATCACCAAGATTCCACCAGAAGCACCCACAGAAGGAGAGAAATCAAATTGATCAAAACACCTAGGGCAGAAGGACCGAATCTTCCTAATGTCGAACTGCTCACACTTGTTTCCTGCAAACAAATTATGGAGTAGTGACTCTCCTCTATCTTAGCTCTAATGTCACGCTGTCGAGCATCAGAGGTCAGGCCACGCACATTCCAGCACAACACATTCCAATTACGAAACGATGTAGTCTCCATAGATAACTAAAAAAATACAATAGAGTCGAACTGCGCTGCTTAACAGCTCAGCTATAAGTGCCGCAGAGTAACACACAGCCACATCAGACAAGTTCAGAGCAACATAAGACAAAAGTAAACCAAAAGAACAAACGACCAGGTGTTTCCATGGTCCCAGCAAATAACTCTGTAGATCACTCATCATGAGAACTGTCGTCTTGTGGAGCTTGTTTAGGAGAAGCCATAAGCTTCTCCACTGAGAACTCCTCTAGAGCGATCCCAAGTGATGCCCGATTGCCTGCATTGTAGCGATGGGCGTCGGACGTGGCAGCGGAGTGTCTTGGCCTGCCTCCTCGTGAAGCTTGAGCTTCTTGGCCTTGGGGCGTTATCTTGGTCTCTTTCCCAAGGGCGAGGGAGTGACAGTTGTGAACTGAAAGTCATCCTGGGAATGATGTATTGCTTGAGAGACAGGGTCCTGCAAATCATCTGGTATCTCTTGAAGAACAACAGAGGAGCATGGATGTGTGCAGAAATCAGACTTATCGTAGGCTAGGGATTGCCAGTGTTGCTCCAAAAGGGGGGAGCTCGTCTTAACAGGCACGGTGGGAAGCAAAGACCTGGCAGGCAGCTTGGAACATTTTTTATGAAGAACTCTGGCATCAAAGACTTGAAGGATCTTTCCCAAATCATTGCTGGCGGTAGCACTGGCCCATAAAATACCCTGACAATGCCCAAATTAATAGGATCTAGAGGGCCTGCTGGATGAACATGGACCAAAGGCTGTTGAACTTCTTCCATGTCAGCATCATCGTCAGAATTCATTGAAGGATTGAGGATCATGGAGTTGTGATCCTGTACGATTGGGTCATGTACAGGATCTTGGTCAGGCTGGTTAGCATCCTCCCAAGGGCCGAAACCATCGTCATTGTTCAAGTTTTGTCCCCAGCCTGGCGCATCATTGTGTCCTTGCTCATGGCCAGGGGGCACCGCATTCCAACCCAAAGCAGGGTAAGGTGGCATGGCCCAGAACGGCTGAGGGGGAGCATTAGCCCCTGGCATAGGATGTGGGTTGCCATCCAAGGGCATTGGCTCCTCATCGGCGGGAATCAAAGCATCCACAAAGTCACCATCCAGGATATAGCAGTCGGCCGTCCAAGAAACTAGAGTAACGCCCCAAGTGGCAAATTCCCTAAAAGTAACAGAGCGTGGAACCAGCGCGTTGTCAGGGAACGAAACGCGAACCAAAGACCTGACCTTCCGACGATCTGTAATATTCCAGTAGTGGAACTTACCAAAGGTGCAAACCATATCCGCAATGCACTGTGTATTACGATAATCCAGAGGTATGCCAATAAACATCAACCAACCCTGCCTGTGTCCATGTAAAGATCTGAAACCCTCTCCTTGGTTATGCAAAATAAACCTGACAAAGAACTCCTGACCATCCTCATCTAAACCCAAAGGAAAAGGCGGATGCAAAGTGAAGGAGGCATGGACCATAGGATCTTCCATCTCGAATAAACCAACTCCTTGATACCAAGTTTGAGCAGAGCGGACAGGAACATGCATGGTCTGGATTAAGAAGTTGAGCACCTGCTATCGACGAGCACCAACCAGATGAGCCGGGGGTGCAGGCTCCATGATTCCCACCATGTACTGCTCGTGCGCTCGGGGGGGAGGGATCGCCGGAGTGTAGTAGGTGCGCGGCAGATGATCCACCCCACCATCCACAATGTCGAAGCCAGCCGGGATGAAGTGGAAGGGATCGATCTCATACACCACCATTGGAGGGGGCGGGCAAGGATCAGAGCTTGGTGCTGCTTGGTGATATGTGATTTGGGGCGGCAGGTGTGTCGATGGCAACACCGGCGGAGTAGCAGGAGGTGGGGTTTTCTGCTGCTGAGGCGTTTGTTCTTAGGAAACCGGAGCAGCCGAAGAGGCAGAGTAACTTTTCTTCCTCTCATGATTTCCAAAGCTAGGTGATGGGACTTTGGGCACCCAAAGGGATAAGTCAGGAGCACGGCGGGTGCAATCTTTTTTAATATGACCAGAACAAAAACAATTTCTACACCGTTTCAGGTTCGTGCAGGTCTCTGACGTGTGGCGCATGCCCAAACAATTTTGGCAGTCCCAATAACTTGCGGCTAAATCCTCAATCATCTCATCAAAACTCTGAAGATCATCAACAATTTCTTTCGGAGAGGGAAACTGAATCACCGACGAAGATGGGCTATCAACTTCATCATTCGATAGGCATATGGGCTGGGCACTAGAGCCCAAAGCCATGATAAGGCCCAAAGATGCAACTGAAGGCAATACGGGTGGATCTGCACTTGCCGTGGCAGGTAACAATAGACCGCCCGAGAATCCATACGTACCGCATGCATGGGATAAACCCTGCGGGGAAGGCAGTAATGATCCAAACTGAATGATTAGGCACGCCGGCGGCGAAGATGCCGACGACGGAGTGGATACTGTCACCGGCGAAGATGCCGACGACGTGGAAGGAAGAGATTCATGCACAGAGACCGCGTAACCTGCCTCCTGGACAGTTGTGACCTCATCAGACGTAGGCCCATAATTATAACCTTTTTAGCCAGGTATTGCATGAACGTGGCAAATTGAATATGCTTGGAATGCTTAGATCTAGCTGATTGACAACGAAGAGAAGATTTCCCCGGGACATGTTGCATGGCTTCCAAGCCTAACCTAGCTCTCCTCTTAGATGGACTGATCAAAGTCCACTCCTGATCACATTCAGATTTCCATAGCCTAAATTCCTTTACCCAATCAGGGCCACCATGACCCCAAAGATGAAAGAAACATTTGAATTGCGGGCAGACAAAAATCCTTTGATGCAAGATAAAAAACCCAACTTCTTTGCACGAAACATTGAAAGAGAAGACATGATCATGCAGTTGAGATACCTTGAGAGCAGAACAATATCCACCAATGGCTGATTGAAGTGCTAAGCCCACATTGTGTTCGTCCAAACGGAAAGAATGCCGTGCAAAAGTCATCGTGGGCGGGTGGGTGGGTGGGTCATCGTGGACTGGGCTGACAATAAAATCTTTGATAATGTTTTATATATTTGCCTCATATATGTTCCATACATCCAAGCTAATAGTAGGTTAGCCATAAAAAGAAGTGGAATAGAACTAGCATTGATGTGTACGTCTTTGCTCTATATTTAGTGTCAAAACTCTATAGAACCCATATAAATTTCTTCCGTGGATACAAAATAATTTCTTCCGTGGATTCCATGACTCGATACTGCGTTTTGATTCTGTCTAAGAAAAATCGATCTGACTCCGAATCCCGACTATGACTACCTTGCTACTAACCAAGAGCCCGCTTCTCTTCTCTTTACTCCAACTAATAAGCACATGTATATTATTCTATTCCTTATAGCCAGACTGCCCACAGTGGGAGTAACATAGGTAGTAACATCACACATATCTAGATAAAATAGATGATGTGGCAAGCAATAAATGAAGAAATGGAGGAAAGTGGATATGTGTGATGTTACTACCTATGTTACTCCCACTATGGGTATAGTCTTAATTAGACTACCCACAGTGGGACTAACATATATAGGTGGTAACATCACACTTATCTAGGCAAAATAGATGATGTGACATGTAATTAATGAAGAAAGAGAGGCATGTGGTAACATAGCTAGTTACTATAACATCACACATATCAAGAAAAGATGAGTCTACAACCTAATAAATGAAGTGATGCATGACACAACACATATGTTACTACCCACTGTGACTAGTCTTACTATAGTATGAGACTACCCACAATGGGAGTAACATAGGTATATAGTGACATCACACATATCTAGATAAATTAAGTAGATGATGTGGCAAGCAATAAATGAATAAAGGGAGGAAAGTAGTAACATAGCTAGTTACTAGTAGTATGAGTAACATCACATGTACATATCAAGGCAAGATGTATCTATAGCCTAATAAATGAAGTGTTGCATGTTACCACACATATATGTTACTCCCCACTAAAGAGGTAGTAACATAGACTAGTAACACGTGGGCATGTTACTAGTCTATGTTACTACACATTGTGGCTAGTCTGAGTAACATCACACATCTCAAGGCAAGATGAGTCTATAGCCTAATAAATGAAGTGTTGCATGTTACTCCCCACTATAGAGGTGGTAACATAGACTAGTAACATTCTATGTTACTACCCATTGTCGCTAGTCTTATGCCACTCTATTGTGTACTTACTTGCTCCAATGCATAGTATCATAGAGTAGCTAGCTAGTATCATATGTAGTACTTAATTTATATTGTCATGCATGACACATAGTAGCATAACATTTATTATGATACGGTTTCATGATATGATACTTAACCCTCTCTTTCTTCATTTAATTAATTCTATGATGGCTCATCAAAATTGCCTAGTTGGCATGCATGATATATACTAGCTATGATACCCCCTTACTATCAGCCTAGCAAAGGTGCACATATCATTTGTGCATCGCTTTGTGAGTTTTCATCCGTTTGTTCGAGAAGCGGTGAGAAGTTTCAAACATTTCAACTGCGAGGTGCGGCCACTAGAGTAGGCCTAGTTGGTATTTTAGTTACAGAAAATTCAGATGGAGTTCGGACATCATCAAGATCGATGTGTGCCTGTGGCATGCTCTCATGACCCTATGGAAAAATTGGTAAAATTTGGCACAAGTTTTGATGACCGCTCCTTCCAAACCGGAGCATCTCACATGAAGGATCATGGTTTTCCAAAAGGAGACGTGTCAATTCAAACTCCTGTGGTCGGTAACTTCATCGTTTGGCCTCATAAAAATTTCCACGGTACGCAATCACCATTATACCACAGGTTTGATTTTCTGGCGCATTTCAGGTATCTTTAGCTATATTCAAGACATTTTAGAGATTAACGTGCATTTTGTGCATAAAAATAAAATTACAACCTTAACTACATGTGCTATCGAAAGGGATGAGGATCGTCGTTCGATCTGGGAGCATCCAACGGTGCAGACGTACGATCCGTGGGGTTTGGGTTCTGGCCAATCAGAAAGCATGATTCAGATCATGGGCGGGGTGACGGGGTTTGGTCAGCACACGACTTTCATCAACGAACCGCGTGCTATTCGCAAACCAGATTGCATATTTTTGTTCACACATACTGTAGTGAGATCGATTGAGTGTGCTACCTCTATGATATAATAATAATAATAATAATAATAACAAAAAATAGTTCATATTCATTGCCTGAGCTGACAGCATATCAAGGTCAACATATTAATAGTTCTTACATCAACAGAAAACCTGTAGCGACCAGACCTCAAACGGTCCAATCTATGTGCTCCGGTGTCATCCCTGGATCAGTAATGCTGACACCACACAGTACTTGAAGGATTTATAACAGAGTAGCAATCACACACTTATTACATCGAGTGTCTCAAAAGAGAACTTATTACAATAAATATGGCTTGAGGCCATCTAATAACGATAACAGCGGAAGGCTTGGAAGATAAGTGAGTCCATCAACTCCAACGGCATCACTAAGTATAGAACCACGACCTAAAAGGCACCTTACTCGTCGTCTCAAAAGTCTGCAACATGAACGTTGCATCCTGAAACGAGTCAGCACATGGAATATGCTGGCAAGGTAACACATAGAGAGCAATAAAAGAATAATGCTATACTACATGCATATTTGGCTGGTGGAAAGCTCTATGGTTACAGTTTTGCGTAAAGCCAATTTTTCCCTACTACAAAGGAATAAATTTATTTAACTATTATGGTAGTTGTTAAGCATTGAGAATGGTTGACAGCATTCTCAATCCCAATTAAGCATCATCATTAAAAACCCAACAATTAATTAGAGTAACGTGATGAGATTCACATGATAATCCAATTACTAGATACTCAAGATGTCCATAACCGGGGACACGGCTAATCATGATTAGTTTATACACTCTGCAGAGGTTTGCGCACTTTTCCCCACAAGACTCGATCTCCTCCGTTGGTATTCTCGCACTACATGGTGTTTGAGAAACGGATGACCGAGACATAGTCTTTCAGAAGTGCTAGCAACTTACAAACGGGTAGACTGTACCAACGTACATCCCCTACATCTGCAAGTCTACCACTGTAAGAGTTCACACGACTTAGTCAACTATGCTGGAGCCCATAGTAGCTTGTGGCTGCAGACGAAAGTTTCTAGTATGAAATAATCTCATGATCCCTTTGAGCCTGGGTGGCTGTCCAAAAGAAAATAGGCAGTCGCTGGAATAACCAGGTGCCTCAATCCACCCAGATGTGTATTTAAGTTGCCACCTTAGATAAACCATTAATTTAACATTCTCACATCTGTCATGGATTTCACTCACCCAATCCACGTCTACTAGCATAGCATGGCTTAAGAAGCAAACGTAGAAGTAACTCCCAAAGGTTTGATAATAAATAGGTAATAGGTACTACCTCATCTACTTCCCAAACCCACAATTTAATTAGATCCTAATCATGCAATGTGTGAGGGTTGATCTAATGCAATAAAAAACTGGGTAATAGGAAGTATGATCAAAGTGTTAATTGCCTTGCTGATGATCCGAAAACCTAGCGATTCGAAGTAGCAAGCGGCGCACTCCGGGTACTCTATCGCAAACAAACCATCATACAATAAGTACTCATCTAATGCACAGGTAAAACTCAAATAAGAGATCTAACCAGATAGTTCAACTTAAGAACTCCGGTTGGCAAAAAGAACCAAAGCAAACGAAGCAACGAAAGACAAACGGCAAAAGAAAAACGCTTCATTTACTATTCTGGATCTAGGGCAATTTTTACAGAGGCAAAACCTTGTTTGAGTTGGTTAAACGGAAAGAGGGGTTCGAGACGAAACTCCAGGCGCTTGAATCGCCTGATTCCGACAAAGGAGCGAAAAGTTAAACTAAAACGAATATCAGATCAGTAATCGCGATAAAAAAAATCGCGGATTTAATCCGAGAAAAAGAAAAATGATGAACGGGTTAACGAACCAATGTTCGTTAACTGGAACTAAACGAAGAACGTGTTCGTTGAAACGAACGGACGAGCGAATGCTCACTAAATAAATAAAATGGAGAAAAACCGATCTATTTAAAAAAACGAAAGCTAGGGTTTTCTAAAAAAACCGAAACGTCTTTTCTCAGAAAACCGGGGCGGCGGCTACCTTGGATCGGGGCTCCGGCGATGCTCCGGCGGGGCTCTGGCGGCGGCGGGTGGTGCGGGGCCGTGGGGCGGCGGTTGCGGCGTGGCGGCTGGCGGCGCGGGGCGGCGGGGCGGCGGCGGCAAGCGGCGCGGGCGGCGTGCAGCGGCGGCGCTGGCGGCCGGGGTGTGGGGCTGCAGGGGGCGGCGGCGGGGTTATAAGGGGGGAGGCGGCGACTTGGGGAAGGGGCCGGCCTTGGGAGGCGGGTCCTCCCCGGACTTGGCGACCGCGGCGGCTTGTTGGGCCGGCCTGCTCGGCTGGGCCCTTGGCCCAGTCGGGCGTGGGGTCTCGTTTTTTCTTTTTTTAAACAATTTCATTGCGACTAAAAAAATTCTAGAAAAATAAATAAAATTCTAAAAATGCCAAAACAAATTTTCACCGTCTAAATAAAATATTTAGAACATGATGAACATTTTCTTGGCCCTAAATGCAATTTTTGAAAACGTGCAATTTTTCCTAAATTCAAATAAAATAGCAAATAAAACCAAAATAAAATCTTATTTGATTTTTTTATTAAATCCTCAATATTTCTTTATTTTGGGAAAGTCATTTTATTCCCTCTCTCATATTTTTTATAATAGAAATAATTGAAGATAAAATAAATAAAATCAAATGATCCTATTTTCAAAATTTGAGACAACTCAAATATGAAAATAACGAAATCCCCAACTCTCTCCGAGGGTCCTTGAGTTGCGTGACATTTCTAGGATCAACCAAAATGCAATAAAATATGATATGCAATGATGATCTAGTGTATAACATTCCAAATTGAAAATTTGGGATGTTACAAACCTACCCCCCTTAAGATGAATCTCGCCCTCAATATTCGGGTTGGCTAGAAAATAGGTGAGGGTGGTCCTTCAACAGATCTTCCTTTCGTTCCCGGGTGGCTTCATCCTCCGTGTGGTGGCTCCACTGAACTTTGCAAAACATGATAACCTTGCTGCGGGTGAGTCGGCTGGCATACTCAAGAATCTTGACTGGTTTCTCCTCATAGGTCAAATCACTGTCCAACTGAATCGCTTCCAGCGGCACTGTATCTCCTAGCGGTATATCAGCCATCTCTGTGTGGCACTTCTTCAACTAGGAAACGTGGAACACGTCGTGAACTCCTGAGAATCCTTCGGGCAATTCCAGCTTGTAGGCTATCTCCCCCATACGCTCCACAACTTTGTATGGTCCTACAAAATGTGGCGCTAACTTTCCCTTAACTCCAAAGCGCTTAACTCCTCGAAGTGGAGATACTCGAACATAAAATCGGTCTCTGACTTCGTAAACTGTCTCCTTGCGTTTAGAATCTGCGTAGCTCTTCTGCCTGGACTGGGCTACCTTGAGCCTATCGCGAATCAATTTCACTTTCTGTTCAGACTCCTTAATCAGATCCGGTCCAAACAACTAGCAGGTCTCCAACTTCATCCCACGACAATGGGGTCCTGCACCTCCTTCCGTACAAGGCTTCGAAAGGGGCCATCTTCAAACTGGATTGATAACTGTTGTTGTAAGAGAACTCTGCATATGGCAAATTGTCGTCCCAACTAGATCCATAATCTAGCGCACAAGCTCTCAGCATATCCTCCAAAATCTGATTGACTCTCTCGGTCTGTCCATCTGTCTGCGGATGGAAAGCTGTACTGAATTCTAGCCTGGTACCCAAAGTTTCGTGCAACTGATTCCAGAACTTTGAGGTAAACTGGGTTCCTCTATCTGATACAATGCTCCTTGGAACTCCATGCAGACATACGATCCTGGTCATGTATATCTTTGCCAACTTGGCACTGTAAGGTAGTCTTCACTGGGATGAAATGAGCTACCTTTGTCAAACGATCGACTACAACCCATATCGAGTCATAGCCTGAACGAGTTCTGGGCAATCCTGTGATAAAATCCATGCCTAACTTATCCCACTTCCATTCAGGTATGCAAATGGCTGTAGCAATCCTGCTGGCTTCTGATGCTCTGCCTTTACTCTCTGACATACATCACAAACTGCTACATACTCCGCAATATCCTTCTTCATTCCGGTCCACCAGAAAATATCCTTCAAATCCAAATACATCTTGGTATTTCCTGGGTGAATCGAATATGGTGAATCATGGGCCTCTTGCAGAATTAACTTCCTGATCTCCGAATCATTAGGCACATAAACACGGTCTTCAAACCATAGGGTATCGTGCTCATCCTCACGAAATCCTTTAGCTTTTCCTTTGCTTATTTTCTCCTTAATAGAAGCAATCTCCTTGTCAGTCTTCTGAGCTTCTCTGATCTTATCCATCAACATAGACTGAATCTCCAATGCTGCTACATAGCCTCTCGGGACTATCTCCAAACATAGCTCACGAAGATTCTCGGCTAACTCTCTTGGTAAATCTCCTGTCATTAAGGTGT
The DNA here is from genome assembly GCF_003073215.2 of Triticum urartu. Taxonomy (NCBI): domain Eukaryota; kingdom Viridiplantae; phylum Streptophyta; class Magnoliopsida; order Poales; family Poaceae; genus Triticum; species Triticum urartu. Next base: position 265,082,576 of record NC_053023.1, read on the forward strand.
TGACATGGCTTTTACGGCTCAACGCGTCAGCTACTACGTTAGCCTTTCCAGGGTGATAATGCAATCTCATATCATAATCCTTGATGAGTTCCAACCATCTCCTTTGTCTGAGATTCAACTCCTTCTGCGTGAAAATGTACTTCAAACTCTTGTGATCCATGTACACCACACAATGGTTTCCAATGAGAAAGTGTCTCCAAGTTTTCAATGCATGCACTACGGCTGCTAACTCCAAATCGTGCGTAGCATAATTCAACTCATGAGGCTTAAGCTGTCGTGAGGCATATGAAACAACTCTTCCTTCTTGCATAAGCACTGCTTCAAGTCCTCGACATAAAGCATCGCAATACACCTCATAATCCTTGGTCTGATCTGGCAAAATCAACATTGGTGATGTAACCAAGCGTTTCTTCAACTCCTGGAAACTAGCCTCACATTCCTCAGTCCATATGAACTTGGTATCCTTCTTCAACAACTCTGTCATAGGTTTCACAATCTTCGAGAAATTTTCAGTGATTCTCCGGTAGTATCCTGCAAGTCCAAGAAAACTCCGGATCTCTCCAACTGTTGTTGGCGCTTCCCAATTTGTCATAGTATCAACCTTGGTGGGATCTATTGCTATACCCTCTCCAGGTATAACGTGTCCAAGGAATCCAACTTCCTTCAACCAAAACTCACATTTGCTAAACTTGGCATATAACTAATGTTCTATGAGCTTACCAAGTACCAAACGCAAATGCTCCTTATGCTCCTCTTCATTCTTCGAGTAAACCAGGATATCATCAATGAACACTACGACGAACTTATCCAAAAACTCCATAAACACTTTGTTCATCATGTTCATAAAATATGCAGGTGCGTTAGTCAGGCCAAATGACATAACGGTATACTCGTACAGCCCATACCTGGTGGTAAAAGCCGTTTTAGGTATATCCTGTTCTCGAATCTTCAACTGATGGTATCCTGATCGCAAATCGATCTTGGAAAATACCTTAGCTCCTTGCAAGCGATCAAACAGATCATTTATCATGGGTAGTGGGTACTTGTTCTTGATGGTTACTTCATTCAATCCTCGATAATCAACAACCATCCTTAACGATCCATCCTTCTTCTCCACTAGAAGTACTGGCGATCCCCAAGGTGAAGAACTTGGGCAAATATAACCTTTATCCAGTAACTCCTTAATCTGTTTCTTAATCTCCACCAAATCCTTTGCGAGCATCCTATATGGTCTCTTAGATATTGGCCCTGTGTCTGGCAAAAGCTCAATCAAAAACGCAATATCTCTATCCAGTGGCATGCCTGGCAACTCTTCTGGAAAAACATCAGGGAAATCCTTCACTACTGGTACTTCCTCCTGCACAACTCCTGTTAGGCAATTTACTTGAGTCCTTTTCGGCACATGCCGGGATACATACTTGATCCTTCTCCCTTCTGGGATGGTAAGAAAAATTGACTTACTGGCACATTCAATGTTCCCTTCATACTTCAATAAGCAATCCATGCCTAATATCACATCCAATCCTTGGGATTCCAATACTATTAGGTCTGAGGGAAATACATAGTTACCAATCCTTAATGGTAACCGATCACACCATAGACTGGCCATATACTCTGCTCCAAGCGAGGTTACTAACATGGGTGACCTAAGGGCTTGGGTTGGCAGTTTATACTTATCCACAAATCCCCTTGATATGTATGAATGTGATGCACCAGTATCAAAAAGAACGAGTGCAGTAAATGACTTAACCAAAAACTTACCTATTACTGCATCGGGCTGGGCTTCAACCTCCTCCACATTTACGTCTTTCACCTGTCCCCTGTTGAAAGGGTTCGGCTTCTCCCCAGAGCTTCCATTGCCATTTCCATTCTGGGCTTCAGGAAATTCATTAGCATAATGTCCGGTCTTCTAGCACTTAGAGCAAGTCACTTGGCTCAGGTCTCTCTTGGATGGGGTTGATGGGTTTGTACGGTTCTGGCCGTTGCTTCCTCCATTCCCATTACCATTCTTAGTGCCATTGTGATTGTGCGAGCTACCTCCTCCATGGGTATGCTGAAAATGACCTTCTGGCCTAGGGGTAAAACGTGGCTTCTGCTGAGCTCCAGAATTGTACTTCCCTTGTCCATGCTTCCTCTTATGGTTCTCAATCTGCTGCTGCTTCCCTTCAATCATGAGAGCACGGTCTACCAACTCCTGGTAGTTGTTGAAGGTTGCTACCATCAACTGCATGCTCAACTCATCATTCCGTCCTTCCATAAACTTCTCCTGCTTAGTTGCATCCGTAGCAACGTCATCTGGGGCATAATGTGCTAGCTTACTAAAGTCCTCCACATACTGGCCAACTGTCCGTCCTCCTTGGCGCAAGTTGCGAAACTATGGCTTCTTCATGGCCATAGCTCCTGCTGAAACATGGGCAGTATGGAAAGCCTGCTGAAACTGGTCCCATGTGACAGTGTCGACAGGGAAACTGGCTGTGAAATTCTCCCACCATGATGCTGCGGATCCTTCAAGCTGGTGTGCAGCAAACTTCACCTTTTCCACATCTGTGCATCCTGCCGTGGTCAACTCCCTTGCTGTCTTGCGGAGCCAATCATCTGCTACTATCGGCTCAATGCTACTGGAAAACACCGGCGGATTTATCCTAAGAAAACGGGCTAAGTGATCAACAGGTGGTGGTGGTGGGTTGTTGTTGTTCCCTTGATTCTGATTCTGGACTAGCAACTGCATCAACGTGTTCTGTTGCTGGATCAACTGAGTGAGCTCCGGTGGGAAGGTAAATCCGGGGTCACGTCTTGGAGGCATTTGAGGGTTTAGAAAAGATGAGATTTAAGAATAGATAGGGGTCTAAAGAGAAAACACTACCCATATGCACATGAGGCAAAACAAACAATTCACTTCATTCAATCAAACAAGGGCATACAATCGATCTAACTATCGTAGAAGTGCTCGGACTACTATATTTACATGGTGGACTACTACTACTGATGGGGTGGTCTACTAGAAATATTCTTCGGTTGCAGACTCCATGATATCTGCTCCAGCTTCATCAACATAGTCATCATCGCTATCATCTGGATCCGAGTCGGTGTCGTCGATGATGATGTAGTCTTCCGGGCGAATCTCCTTGGGTTCTTCGTCTTCCTCTACTGGTGTAGGGCCTCCCATAAATATTCCAATCTTCATTGTTAGGTCGGCATTCTTGTCCACTAGTACTTCGATTTCCTCTTTATAATCTTCACGTGTAGCCTTGAGTTCTTCCTCCAGTTCCTTGATTCTTGTCTTCTCCTTCTTCAGTTCTATCATGTCGGTGCACATTTGGTTCTCCTGACGTCGAAATGTGCTGGTTTAACTCCTGGATAAAATCTGCAATTGATCTATCCTTCCTAGTGCTGATCATCTCCCAGTGCTCATCTCGGCGCCCACAAATCTGGTACATAGTATCCTTGAGATCATTGCGGTAAACTTCTCCAATGCGTCCCATGGCGATGTGAGCTGCCATGCTCTTTCCTAGACTCCATGTTGGTGCATCAAAAGAAAACTCTATGGGTTTAGTGACTGGCATGAACATTCTTCCTGGAACTTGAACTTGAATCATCCAGCGCTGCTCTTCAGGTAATGTGGCGTTGTAGGTTCTGGTGAAGCTTGGTACTCCTATGTTCAGGTATCTAGTGACTTCCTTCAAGTGACGTCCAAAGGGTGTATCTTCATCCGGTTGCGTGAACTTGTTCCTTGCATCCGCCATCCTAAAAGAGTAGAAAAGATGAGGAGTCAAAATGAGAAGAGTGAGTAGTGATCTAGGTCTTTAGCTTAGTGGTCGTGTCCTACAGTCAGCGTGTGCTCTGATACCATCTTGTAGCGACCAGACCTCAAACGGTCCAATCTCTATGCTCCGGTGTCATCCTTGGATCAGTAATGTTGACACCACATAGTAGTTGAAGGATTTATAACAAAGTAGCAATGACACACTTCTTACATCGAGTGTCTCAAAAGAGAACTTATTACAATAAATATGGCTTGAGGCCATCTAATAACGATAACAGCGGAAGGCCTGGAAGATAAGTGAGTCCATCAACTCCAACGGCATCACTGAGTATAGAACCACGACCTAAAAGGCACCTTACTCGTCGTCTCAAAAGTCTGCAACATGAACGTTGCAGACCGAAACGAGTCGGCACATGGAATATGCTGGCAAGGTAACACATAGAGAGCAATAAAAGAATAATGCTATACTACATGCATATTTGGCTGGTGGAAAGCTCTATGGTTACAGTTTTGCGTAAAGCCAATTTTTCCCTACTGCAAAGGAATAAATTTATTTAACTATTATGGTAGTTGTTAAGCATTGAGAATGGTTGACAGCATTCTTAATCGCAATTAAGCATCATCATTAAAAACCCAACAATTAATTAGAGTAACGTGATGAGATTCACATGATAATCCAATTACTAGATACTCAAGATGTCCATAACCGGGGACACGGCTAATCATGATTAGTTTATACACTCTGCAGAGGTTTGCGCACTTTTCCCCACAAGACTCGATCTCCTCCGTTGGTATTCTCGCACTACATGGTGTTTGAGAAACGGATGACCGAGACATAGTCTTTCAGAAGCGCTAGCAACTTACAAACGGGTAGACCGTACCAACCTACATCCCCTACATCTGCAAGTCTACCACTGTAAGAGTTCGCACGACTTAGTTAAGTATGCTGGAGCCCATAGTAGCTTGTGGCTGCAGACGAAAGTTTCTAGTATGAAATAATCTCATGATCCCTTTGAGCCTGGGTGGCGGTCCAAAAGAAAACAGGCAATCGCTGGAATACCCAGGTGCCTCAATCCACCCAGATGTGTATTTAAGTTGCCACCTTAGATAAACCATTAATTTAACATTCTCACATCTGTCATGGATTTCACTCACCCAATCCACGTTTACTAGCATATCATGGCATAAGAAGCAAACATAGAAGTAACTCCCAGAGGTTTGATAATAAACAGGTAATAGGTACTACCTCATCTACTTCCCAAACCCACAATTTAATTAGATCCTAATCATGCAATGTGTGAGGGTTGATCTAATGCAATAAAAAACTGGGTAATAGGAAGTATGATCAAAGTGTCACTTGCCTTGCTGATGATCCGCAAAACCTAGCGATTCGAAGTAGCAAGCGGCGCACTCCGGGTACTCTATCGCAAACAAACAAGCATACAATAAGTACTCATCTAATGCATAGGTAAAACTCGAATAAGAGATCTAACCAGATAGTTCAACTTAAGAACTCCGGTTGGCAAAAAGAACCAAAGCGGATGAAGCAACGAAAGACAATCGGCAAAAGAAAAAGGCATCATTTACTATTCTGGATCTAGGGCAATTTTTACAGAGGCAAAAACTTGTTTGAGTTGGTTAAATGGAACATGGGTTTCGTGACGAAACTCCAGGCGCTTGAATCGCCTGATTCCGACAAACGAGCCAAAAGTTAAACTAAAACGAACATCGGATCAGAAATCGCGATCAGAAAAATCGCGGATTTAATCCGAGAAAAAGAAAAATGAAGAACGGGTTAACGAACAAACGTTTTTTAACTGGGACTAAACGAAGAACGCGTTCGTTAAAATGAATGGACGAGCAAACGCTCGCTAAATAAATAAACCAGAGAAAAACCGATCTATTTAAAAAAACGAAAACTAGGGTTTTCTAAAAAAACGAAATGGCTTTTCTCATAAAACCGGTGCAGCGGCTACCTCGGATCGGGGCTCCGGCGAGGTTGGGGTTATAAAGGGGGGAGGCGGCGACTTGGGGAAGGGGTCAGACTTGGGAGGCGGGTCCTCCCCGTACTCGGCGACGGCGGCGGTCGGGACTCCTGTCCCGACCTGGTGGGAGGCAGCAGCGGCTGGCTGGGCCGGCCTGCTCGGCTGGGCCCTTGGCCCAGTCGGGCGCGGGGTCTCGTTTTTTTTTCCTTTTTTTAAACAATTTCGCTGCGACTAAAAAAATTCTAGAAAAATAAATAAAATTCTAAAAATGCCAAAACAAAATTTCACCGTCTAAATAAAATATTTAGAACAGGATGAACATTTTCTTGGCCCTAAATGCAATTTTTGAAAACGTGCAATTTTTCCTAAATTCAAATAAAATAGCAAATAAAACCAAAATAAAATCTTATTTGATTTTATTATTAAATCCTCAATATTTCTTTATTTTGGGAAAGTCATTTTATTCCCTCTCTCATAATTTTTGTATTAGAAATAATTGAAGATAAAATAAATAAAATCAAATGATCCTATTTTCAAAATTTGAGACAAGTCAAATATGAAATTAACGAAATCCCCAACTCTCTCCGAGGGTCCTTGAGTTGCGTGAAATTTCTAGGATCAACCAAAATGCAATAAATATGATATGCAATGATGATCTATTATATAACATTCCAAATTGAAAATTTGGGATGTTACAAAATCGAGCATAACTCACAAATTCAGTACACGCGACAGTTCTAAATTGAACGAATTAAGTTGCAGGGTAGGCATAAAGACTAGTCTTACGGCTTAATTCCCATGTACATGGGGGAACTGGGATCATTAAATTGACCCCGAATGAACTTGTGGTTTTTGATGATTTTACGCTTCTCTATTGCACTGGTGCACGATCCCTTGGCTGGCAACTCATCAAATTCATCGTACTCGTCCTGATCGGCAACATCATCGACACCCAGTACCCTTATCTTCCCATGCATAGCTAAATGGCCGTTCTTATGCAAGGGGTCTTCCACAAAGAAAATCTGGGTAGCATCGCTGGCAAGAATGAATGGGTCCACGTGATATGCCATTGTTGTCCTGTTAACACAGGTCTTCCTGTACTCATCAATCCTTACCTGACCAAGAGGGATCCATGCGCACCTGAATAATGGCCACCTTAACTTTCACATAGTCAAGCTCCCAAATCTCTTTGATGGTTCCATAGTATACCCTTTTATCAGCTTCATTTACAGTCATGCATTCCATTCGAACAGAACGGTTCTGATACGAGGTCTTCTTATCATGTTCCTCAGTGTAGAACGTGTATCCATTTATGTCATATGCTTGGTACATCAACACCGTAGGTGATGGCTTTCGTGCCAACCACGTAGCAATGTCATCGATGGATCCTTGTCCCAAACGATTCTTCAGCCATTCGGCATACTTCTTAGTGTGATCCTTCATCTCCACTTCTGATGAAGGCACCATTAGTAAGAAGCTTTGGCGTATCTCCGCCAAGTGTTCTTCGGCATAAGCGATGAGAACTGGGCTGTTAACCAATACCGTCAAATGGGCTTTCTCTACCAATTCTCTGGGTGTAGCCATTTGCGTGCCAACAAGTACCATCTTACCTTTCAGCCTTCCCTCATAGCAAGAGAGGGGTAAACCTATAGGTCTTTGTTTCATGTATTTGGTGCAAAACTCAACCACCTCCTCTGCAGTATAACCTTGTAGGATGCTTGCCTCTGGATGGTTTCGGTTCCAACAAAAACGCTTCAGTATTCCCATGAACCGCTCGAAGGGATACATGTTGCGAAGAAACACAGGACCACAATACTTTATCTCGTCGACAAGGTGCACAGTGATATGGACCATGACATCAAAGAATGACGGTGGGAAAAACATCTCTAGGTTGGACAATATTCTTTCAATATCATCTTGCATATTATCCAACTCTTTAGGATCTACAACTTTCTGCCATAGTTTGTTGAAGAAATCACAGAGGTCAATGAGTGTGTTTCTTATATCTTTGTTCATCAGATTCCTGATGGCCACCGGGAGGATTTGTGTCAACATTACGTGGCAATCATGTGACTTCATGTGTCCCAACTTCATTTTACCTGAGCTCACATCCACGAGACTTATGATGTTTGTGCAGTAAGAAGAGGGTGTCTTAACTGACAACTAATAGATGAAGAACTGTGTTACTTCTTTTGTACTGAAATTGTAACTCTGGCGAGCTTTGATGAATTTGTCATCATCTTCTGCTTCACTCTTGCGTTGTGATTTATTAGCAAGCATATCAAGCCGTGAACCGTCACCATCCTTTATTTTACCTTTAATCTTGAGCAGAGTACCAAGGATGCTTTCACATACGTTCTTCCCTACGTGCATGACATTGATGTAGTGACGTACACGTAGAATCTCCCAGTATGGTAATTTCCCGAACACCGATTTCTTCTTAAACACTTGATCCTTGGGTGTTAGGTTCACCATCAAAGGGTGGTTCTTGCCGAGCACAACATAATTTTTTTAGCCATGTTGTGGACCACCTCCCCATCATAGGGTCTTGGGGCCACACCTGCCTCCGCCGTACCATCAAATTCAGCTTTCATCTTTCGCTATGGGTGATTCATCCGCAAGAACCTACGATGATGCAAATACACTGTTTTGCGCGAGTTGGGAAGTCTTCTGCTAGCTGTCCTATCCATGCATGTGACACAACCTAGATCTCCCCTTGTTTTCCACCCCGATGTGTTGCCTAATGTCGGCATATATTGAATGGTGTGCACCAGCATCGCATGTAGATCGAAAATCTCCTTTCTGTAAGCATCATAACATTTTACAGCAGGCGCATCTATCCACACTGTCAGCAGTTCTTCTACCAGTAGCTGAAAGTAAATGTCAATGTCATTTCCAGGTTGCTTCGGGCATTGGATAATCATTGACATCATAATGTATTTTTTCTTCATACACAACCAAGGATCTAGGTTATATATGCATAGAAGCACCAGCCATGTGCTGTGATTGGTGCTCATATCGCCAAAAGGATTCATCCCGTCAGTACACTCCCCGAGCCTTATACTCCTAGGATCCTTGGAAAAAATTTCAAACTTGTTGTCGATTAATTCCCACTGAGCCCCATCTTTCGGGTGCCTCATAAACCTATCCACAATTCTCTCATCATGATGCCATGACAACCTCTTTGCCTCTCTAGGGTTTGCAAACAAACGCCTCAACCCTGGAATTAAAGGCAAGTACCAAACAACCTGGAACAGGATTCCTATCTTGATCTCGTCATCCAATTTGTACTTGTCCTTTGCTCTCCTGTGCTTTTATCATGCATGCTTGCATGTGGGACATGCACGATAATCTTTGTACTCACCACGGTACAATATACAATCATTCACACAAGCGTGTATCTTCTGTATTTCAAGTTCCAATGGGCAAACACTTTTCTTCGCAACATTCGTGCTTCTGGGGAGCACATTATCTTCCCGAAGAGTTTCTTTCAAAAGACCTAACATCTTTGTGAAGCCCATGCTTGATACACTGTTTGCTGCTTTAAATCTGAGAAGCGCTAATGTCTACTACACAACCTTCTTCTTGTAGATTTTGGTGGGCCTCCAAGTGCATAGGTTTGTCGGACAGTAGCAAATTTCCCTCAAGTGGATGACCTAAGGTTTATCAATCCATGGAATTTGTAGGATGAAGATGGTCTCTCTCAAGCAACCCTGCAACCAAATAACAAAGAGTCTCTTGTGTCCCCAACACACCCAATACAATGGTAAATTGTATAGGTGCACTAGTTCGGCGCAGAGATGGTGATACAAGTGCAATATGGATAGTAGATAATGGTTTTTGTAATCTGAAAATATAAAAACAGCAAGTAAACGGTATTGCAATGCATTGAAACAAGGCCTAGGGTTCATACTTTCACTAGTGCAAGTTCTATCAACAATAATAACACAATTGGATCATATAACTATCCCTCAACATGCAACAAAGAGTCACTCCAAAGTCACTAATAGCGGAGAACAAACGATGAGATTATGGTAGGGTATGAAACCACCTCAAAGTTATCCTTTCCGATCGATCTATTCAAGAGTCCGTAGTAAAACAACATGAAGCTATTCTTTCCACTCAATCTATCATGGAGTTCGTACTAGAATAACACCTTAAGACACAAATAAACTAAAACCCTAATGTCACATCAGGTATCCATGGGTATGATTATATGATATGCATCACACAATCTCAGATTCATCTATTCAACCAACACAAAGAAATTCAAAGAGCGCCCAAAGTTTCTACCGGAGAGTCAAGACAAAAACGTGTGCCAACCTCTATGCATAAGTTCACGAGGTCACGGAACTCACAAGTTGATCACCAAAACATACATCAAGTGGATCATGTGATATCCCATTGTCACCATAGATAAGCACATGCAAGACATACATCAAGTGTTTTCAAATCCTTAAAGACTCAATCCGATAAGATAACTTCAAAGGGAAAACACAATTCATCACAAGAGAGTAGAGGGGGAGAAACATCATAAGATCCAAATATAATAGCAAAGCTCGCGATGCATCAAGATCGTGCCGACTCAAGAACACGAGAGAGAGAGAGAGATCAAACACATAGCTACTGGTACATGCCCTCAGCCCCGAGGGTGAACTACTCCCTCCTCGTCATGGAGAAAGCCGGGATGATGAAGATAGCCACCGGAGAGGGATTCCCCCTTCCGGCAGGGTGCCGGAACGTGTCTAGATTGGTTTTCGGTGGCTACGGAGGCTTCTGGCGGCAGAACTCCCTATCTATTCTGCTCACTGATGTTTTTAGGGCATATGGATGTATATATATATATATATAGGTGAAAGAAGTCGGTCGGGGGAGCCACGAGGGGCCCACGAGGTAGGGGGGCACGCCCAGGGGGATAGGGCGCGCCCCCCACCCTCGTGGTGGCCTCGGGACTCTGCTGGCCCAGCTCCGGTACTCCATGGGCTTCTTCTGGTCCAAAAATGATCTCCATGAAGTTTCAGGTCAATTGGACTCCGTTTGGTTTTCCTTTTCTGCGATACTCAAAAACAACAACAAAACAGAAACTGGCACTGGCTCTAGGTTAATAGGTTAGTCCCAAAAATCATATAAAATAGCATATAAAACATCCAAGGTTGATAATATAATAGCATGGAACAATCAAAAATTATAGATACGTTGGAGACGTATCAGCATCCCCAAGCTTAATTCCTGCTCGTCCTCGAGTAGGTAAATGATAAAAACAGAATTTTTGATGTGGAATGCTACCTAACATATTTATCCATGTAATTCTCTTTATTGTGGCAAGAATATTAAGATCCATAAGATTGAATACAAAATTTTAATATTGACATAGCAATAATAATACTTCAAGCAAGCTAACCAAGCAATTATCTCTTCTCAAAATAACATGGCCAAAGAAAGCTATCCCTACAAAATCATATAGTCTAGCTATGCTCTATCTTCATCACACAAAATATTTAAATCATGCACAACCCCAATGACAAGCCAAGCAATTGTTTCATACTTTTGATGTTCTCAAATTTTTTTCAATCTTCACGCAATACATGAGCGTGAGCCATGGACATAGCACTATATGTGGAATAGAATGGTGGTTGTGGAGAAGACAAAAAGGAGAAGATAGTCTCACATCAACTAGGCGTATCAATGGGCTATGGAGATGCCCATCAATAGATATCAATGTGAGTGAGTAGGGATTGCCATGCAACGGATGCACTAGAGCTATAAGTGTATGAAAGCTCAAAAAGAAACTAAGTGGGTGTGTATCCAACTCTCTTGCTCACGAAGACCTAGGGCATTTTGAGGAAGCCCATCATTGGAATATACAAGCCAAGTTCTATAACGTAAAATTCCCACTAGTATATGAAAGTGACAACATAGGAGACTCTCTATCATGAAGATCATGGTGCTACTTTGAAGCACGAGTGTGGTAAAAGGATAGTAGCATTGCCCCTTCTCTCTTTTTCTCTCATTTTTTTTTCTTTTTTTCTTTTTTATTTGGGCCTCTTCTCTTTTTTTATGGCCACTTTTTTTCATCCGGAGTCTCATCCCGACTTGTGGGGGAATCATAGTTTGCATCATCCTTTCTTCACTGGGAAAATGCTCTAATAATGATGATCATCACACTTTTATTTACTTACAACTCAAGAATTACAACTCAATACTTAGAACAAGATATGACTCTATATGAATGCATCTGGCGGTGTACCAGGATGTGCAATGACTCATGATTGACATGTATGAAAGAATTATGAATGGTGGCTTTTCCACAAATACAATGTCAACTACATGATCATGCATAGCAATATGACAATGATGAAGCGTGTCATAATAAACAAAATGGTGGAAAGTTGCATGGCAATATATCTCGGAATGGCTATGGAAATGCCATAATAGGTAGGTATGGTGGCTGTTTTGAGGAAGATATATGGTGGGTTTATGGTACCGGTGAAAGTTGCGCGGTACTAGAGAGGCTAGCAATAGTGGAAGGGTGAGAGTGCGTATAATCCATGGACTCAACATTAGTCATAAAGAACTCACATACTTGTCGCAAAAATATATTAGTTATCGAAACAATGTACTACACGCATGCTCCTAGGGGGATAGATTGGTAGGAAAAGGCCATCGCTCGTCCCCGACCGCCACTCATAAGGAAGACAATCAGTAAATAAATCATGCTCCGACTTCATCACATAACGGTTCACCATACGTGCATGCTACGAGAATCACAAACTTTAACACAAGTATCTCAAAAATTCACAACTACTCAACTAGCATGACTCTAATATCACCATCTTCATATCTCAAAACAGTCATCAAGTATCAAACTTCTCATAGTATTCAATGCACTTTATATGAAAGTTTTTATTATACCCATCTTGGATGCCCATCATATTAGGACTAGTTTCATAACCAAAGCAAACTACCATGCTGTTCTAAAGACTCTCAAAATAATATAAGTGAAGCACGAGAGTTCATCTATTTCTTCAAAATAAAACCACCACCGTGCTATAAAAGGTTATAAGTGAAGCACTATAGCAAACAATAAACTACTCCACAAGATATAAGTAAAGATCAATGAGTAGTTGAATAATTATGCAACTATGTGAAGACTCTCCAACATTTAATAATTTCAGATCTTGGTATTTTATTCAAATAGAAAGCAAAACAAAATAAAATAAAATGACGCTCCAAACAAAACACATACCATGTGGTGAATAAAAATATAGCTCCAAGTAAAGTTACCGATGAATGAACACGAAAGAGGGGATGCCATCCGGGGCATCCCCAAGCTTAGGCTCTTGGTTGTCCTTGAATATTACCTTGGGGTGCCTTGGGCATCCCCAAGCTTAGGCTCTTGCCACTCCTTATTCCATAGTCCATCGAATCTTTACCCAAAACTTGAAAACTTCACAACACAAAACTTAACAAAAAACTCGTAAACTCCGTTAGTATAAGAAAATAAATCACCACTTAGGTACTGTTGTGATGTAACGCCCAGAGACCGATGTGCCAGGTGTCGTCCAGTTATTCGTTGTTGTTGCCTTGTCATTGCTTGCGTGTCGTGCATTTCATATCATGCCATCATGTGCATTTCATTTGCATACGTGTTCATCTCATCCATCCGAGCATTTTCCCCATTGTCCGTTTTGCATTCTGGCGCTCCGTTCTCCTCCGGTGGTCATTTCTACCTTTCTTTCGTGTGTGGGATTAAACATTTCTGGATTGGACCGAGACATGTCATGCGGCCTTGGTTTACTACCGGTAGACCGCATGTCAAATTTCTTACCATTTGGACTTCGTTTGATACTCCAACGGTTAACCGAGGGACCGAGAAGGCCTCGTGTGTGTTGCAGCCCAACACCCTTCCAATTTGGCCCAAAACCCACCTAAACCTCTTCGATCATCTCGGTCATTCGATCACGATCGCGTGGCCGAAAACCGCACCTCATTTGGACACTCCTAGCTCCCTCTATGCCTATATAAAGACCCCTCCTCAAAAATCCGGATCTCCCCCCGTCCAAACCCTAAAAATCGGATCTCCGCCGGCGCCGGACGTGTCCGCTGCACCCACCGCCGACACGTGGCGCGCTGCCATTCGCCGCTGCCTCCGCGCCCCACATCGCCGCGCCGGCCCGTCGAGCCCAGGCGGGGCCCCTGAGGCCCAGACGCCGCGCCCCGCCGCCCGTGTAGCGCCCGCCGCCCGCGCCTGTCCTTCTCCGGCGCCGGCAGGCCCCGCCGCGCCCCGCCACCGTGGTCGCCATCGCCGGCCGCCGCCTCGCCCGGCCGCCGCCTCCGCCGCACCGCCCCTCACCGCCCTGGCCGGATCCGGTCAAGGGAGGACCGGATCCGACGTCTACGGCCGCTCCGGCAGCCCCCGTGCCATTTCCGGTGTTCCCCGTCGCTCTCCGGTCACCCCGTCGTTGCTGCGCCCTCGCCGGAGTTCTCCAGCGCCGCCGCCGCCATGGATCGGGAGGAGCCCGATCCAGCCGGTCTTCGTTCGAGGCCGTTGACCTCACCCGCGAGCGCCCGCGTGGGCCGGCCCAATCGGCCTCGTCTGCGGTCCAGCTACGTCCCCGCCGGCCCACCTCCTCCGGCCTGGTGCATTTTTCGCGAGGTCTATAAATTCCCACATTCCCATGCCCATGTTCATCATGCCGTAACTTTGCAACCATAGCTCCGATTCATGCATATAGCATATCAAAATGTTCGTCTCAGAGAGTACATCATTTCATCTCATTGCATCATTTTCATTTGAGTTCATCCTGATGCCCGAAATGCTGTTAGAAGAGTGCTATTTGAGTTAATTGTCAGATCTGCTGCTCAAATTAGCTATTTGCCATTTTTGCCATGATTAATGTGTGCATGATATGCCCCTGAGCTTTACATGTGTTTTGTTATATGCCATGCCATCTTTCCAGAGGTGCTATCCGTTTATTTTTGTGACATGTGTGGTGACTAGCACAAGCTTGCAAAGTGGTGCATTCGTTAATGCTGATTTCAGGGACTTAGCAATTCCACTAAATCCTTGATCTGTTTATTTCAATATGCCATATGTTCTTGTTGTTTCCTAGTGATCTGTGCCTCTTTTGAGGATGATCAGTAAGGATGTTTTGTTAATCTTGTAGTGCTATATCCATCCATGCCTTTGTTTGCAATTATGGAGCACCCTAGCTTGAGTCAATCGAGCTCTACTTTTGCTATTTCGTGAATCTGGGCAGATTGTCTACTTGTTAGCGATTTTGCCGATGATGTTGTAGTTGATCCGTGCATGCTATGTTATTGTTCTTGCCATGTCTAGCTTGCATAATGTGTATTCTTGATGGGTGTATGCTTAGATTGTTATGACTTGCTCTGTAGTGAGTGCATCGAGCTCGTAAACATGCCTACTTGATATCTGATTTTGCATGCTCCAGTTTTCACTAAGTCTGAGAACTGATTATGTTTTTGCCATGTTCACATGCTTGCAAATGTATTTTCTGATCCCTTTTGGCTCAAGGTCACTAAGGGACTTTTGTTAAGCTCTTTGAGTAGCTCCAAGCCATGCTTTACTTTGCCATGTTATGTTCCTGTAGCATATAGTTTTGATGCTCCAAAGTGTGCTATCTGATCTGAAATTCCAGACAAGTGTTATTTTCACTAAGTCTGAAATCTGTTTTCCAATTGCATTTTTGCCATGCTTGTTTGAACCTGTTAATGGATGAATTGGCCGTAGCTCATTGTTCTTTTTTGTTAAGCTTTATGAATGGATACCTGACATGTATGTTGTTGCCATGTTTGGGTGTTGTAGCATGTTCATCCTGTTGCATTTAGATGGCTACTTGCTGTATATCGCAGACCGGTGCCATATTTGAATTGCTTGCCATTTCCAAACCGTGACTCCGATTCCGGCGTTCTATATATCGTTTTCAAGCGATTTCATCTCACCTTTCCAGTGGCACACTTGTATTTCCATGTTGAGGCCAGGTTCAATCATTCCGTGTCAAATCATGCATATGCATCGCATACCGCATCTCGCATATCATACCATGTTCATGTGTGGTTTGTTTACTATGTTGTGTGCTTCTTTCCGGTGTTTGCTTCTTCTGGTTGGTTCCGGTAACTTCGCGTTTGTGAGGACCCGTTCGACTACGTCCGTTTGTCTTCTTCATGTACTCGTTCTTCTTCCTTGCGGGATTTCAGGCAAGATGATCATACCCTCAAAATCACTTCTATCTTTGCTTGCTAGTTGCTCGCTCTTTTGCTATGCCTATGCTGCGATACCTACCACTTGGTTATCATGCCTCCCATATTGTTGAACCAAGCCTCTAACCCACCTTGTCCTAGCAAACCGTTGATTGGTTATGTTACCGCTTTGCTCAGCCCCTCTTATAGCGTTGTTAGTTGCAGGTGAAGATTGAAGTTTGTTCCTTGTTGGAACATGGAGATCGTTCCTTGTTGGAATATTGCTTACTTGTTGGGATATCACAATATCTCTTATTTAATTGATGCATCTATATACTTGGTAAAGGGTGGAAGGCTCAGCCTTATGCCTGGTGTTTTGTTCCACTCTTGCCGCCCTAGTTCCCGTCATATCGGTGTTATGTTCCCGGATTTTGCGTTCCTTACGCGGTTGGGTTATAATGGGAACCCCTTGACAGTTCGCCTCGAATAAAACTCTTCCAGCAATGCCCAACATTGGTTTTACCATTTGCCACCTAGCCTTTTCTTTCCTTGGGTTCTGCAGACTCAAGGGTCATCATTATTTTAACCCCCCCGGGCCAGTGCTCCTCTGAGTGTTGGTCCACCTGTCAGCTGCCGGTGGCCACCAGGGGCAACTCTGGGCTGGCCTACCCGTACCTAAGACAATCTGAGTGTGCCCTGAGAAAGAGATATGTGCAGCTCCTATCGGGATTTGTCGGCACATTCAGGCGGTGTTGCTGGTTTAGTTTTACCTTGTCGAAATGTCTTGTAACCGGGATTCCGAGTCTAATCGGGTCTTCCCGCTAGAAGGAATATCCTTCGTTGACTGTGAGAGCTTGTCATGGGCTAAGTTGGGACCCCCCTGCAGGGATTTTAATTTTCGAAAGCCATGCCCACAGTTATGGGTAGATGGGAATATGTTAATGTCCGGTTGTAGAAAACCTGAAGTTGACCTTAATTAAAATGCATCAACCGCGTGTGTAACCGTGATGGTCTCTTTCCGGCGGAGTCCGGGAAGTGAACACGGTGTTGGAGTTATGCTTGACGTAGGTTGTTCTAGGATCACTTCTTGATCATAGTTCCTCGACCGTGCTTTGCCTTCTCTTCTCGCTCTCATTTGCGTATGTTAGACACCATAAATGCTAGTCGCTTGCTGCAGCTCCACCTCATACCTTTTACCTTACCCATAAGCTTAAATAGTCTTGATCGCGAGGGTGCGAGATTGCTGAGTCCCCGTGGCTCACAGATACTTCCAAAACCAGCTTGCAGGTGCCGTTGAACCGTGCAGATGACGCAACCAAGCTCAGGAGGAGCTCGATGAAGATCTTGTCCTTTATGTTGTTTCGTTCTGGCTGATCAGTAGTGGAGCCCAGTTGGGGTCGATCGGGGACCTTGTCGCATTTGGGGTTCTTCTTTTATTTTGGTTCCATAGTCGGACCTTGATTGTATCTGGTTGATGTAATGCTTTATTCATGTAATTGTTTGAAGTGGCGATTGTAAGCCAACTATGTATCTTTTTCCCTTATGTATTACATGGGTTGTGTGAAGATTACCTCACTTGCAACATTGCTTTCAATGCGGTTATGCCTCTAAGTCGTGCTTCGACACGTGGGAGATATAGCCGCATCGAGGGCGTTACATGCGAACTCATTCTAAATTCATATTGGTGTAATATCTACTATATTCCAACTCATCTATGGTTCACACCCTCCGATACTACTCATAGATTCATCAAAATAAGCAAACAACACATAGAAAACAAAATCTATCAAAAACAGAACAGTCTGTAGTAATCTGGATCAAACGTATACTTCTGGAACTCCACAAATCCTGAGAAATTAGGAAGTCCTAGGAAATTTGTTTATTAATCTACTGCAAGTGTAATTGGTATTTTATCGCTCTCTGGTAAAAAATGAAAATTATTCTCGTGAGCGCATACTTTCTGTTTTTTACAACAAGATCAAATAACAATCACCCAAGAAGATCCTAAAGGCTTTACTTGGCATAAACACTAATTAAAACATAAAAAACACAATCATAACACAGGATATATGATTAATTTATTACTAAACTGGAACAAAAATAAAATTGGGTTTCCTCCCAACAAGCGTCGTCGTTTAACGCCCTAGCTAGGCATGATGATTTTAATGATGCTCATATAAAAGATAGGAATTGAAACATAATGGGAGCATCATGAAAAATATGACTAGCACATTTAAGTCTAACTCACTTCCTATGCATAGGTATTTTGTGAGCAAACAACTTATGGGAACAAGAATCAACTTACCTAGGAAGGTAAAACAAGCATAGCTTCAAGATTTTCAATACATAGAGAGGAAATTTGATATTGTTGCAACTCCTACACGCATATATTCCTCCCCCATAATAATTTTCAGTAGCATCATGAACGAATTCAACAATATAATCATCACATAAAGCACTCTTTTCATGATGCATAAACATAGAATTTTTATTACTCTCCACATAAGCAATTTTCTTCTCATGAATAGTAGTGGGAGCAAACTCAACAAAATAACTATCATGGGCTTGAAAATTGAAATCAAGATGACAAGTTTCATTGTTATCATTATTCTTTAAAGCATACGTGCCATCAACATAATCATCATAGATAGGAGGCATGCTTTCATCATAATAAATTTTCACATCAAAACTTGAGGGAGAGAAAATATCATCTTCGTCAAACATAGCATCCCCAAGCTTGAGGCTTTGCATATCATTAGCATCATGGATATTGAAAGAATTCATACTAACAACATTGCAATCATGCTCATCATCCAAAGATTTAGTTCCAAACATTTTAATACATTCTTCTTCTAACACTTTGGCACAATTATCGGAATCCTTATTTTCTTGAAAGATATTAAAAAGATGAAGCATATGAGGTACCATTAATTCCATTTTTTGTAGTTTTCTTTTATAAACTAAACTAGTGATAAAACAAGAAACTAAAAGATTCGATTGCAAGATCTAAAGATATACCTTCAAGCACTCACCTCCCCGGCAACGGCGCCAGAAAAGAGCTTGTTGTCTACTACACAACCTTCTTCTTGTAGACGTTGTTGGGCCTCCAAGTGCAGAGGTTTGTAGGACAGTAGCAAATTTCCCTCAAGTGGATGACCTAAGGTTTATCAATCCGTGGGAGGCGTAGGATGAAGATGGTCTCCCTCAAGCAACCCTACAACCAAATAACAAAGAGTTTCTTGTGTCCCCAACACACCCAATACAATGGTAAATTGTATAGGTGCACTAGTTCGGCGAAGAGACGGTGATACAAGTGCAATACGGATAGTAGATAATGGTTTTTGTAATATGAAAATATAAAAACAGCAAGGTAACTAATGATAAAAGTGAGCGTAAACGGTATTGCAATGCATTGAAACAAGGCCTAGGGTTCATACTTTCACTAGTGCAAGTTCTCTCAACAATAATAACATAATTGGATCATATAACTATCCCTCAACATGCAACAAAGAGTCACTCCAAAGTCACTAACAGCGGAGAACAAATGAAGAGATTATGGTAGGGTACGAAACCACCTCACAGTTATCCTTTCTGATAGATCTATTCAAGTGTCTGTTGTAAAATAACACAAAGCTATTCTTTCCGTTCAATCTATCATAGAGTTCGTACTAGAATAACACCTTAAGACATAAATCAACCAAAACCCTAATGTCACCTAGATACTCCAATGTCACCTCAAGTATCCGTGGGTATGATTATACGATATGCATCACACAATCTCAAATTCATCTATTCAACCAACACAAAGAACTTCAAAGAGTGCCCCAAAGTTTCTACCAGAGAGTCAAGATGAAAATGTGTGCCAACCTCTATGCATAAGTTCATGAGGACACGGAACTCTCAAGTTGATCACCAAAATATACATCAAGTGGATCACGTGATATCCCATTGTCACCACAAATAAGCACATGCAAGACATACATCAAGTGGGCGTTACGGCTTTTCGGTGTTCCATTGGTAGCTTGACACCTCTGCCCCGATGTTAGATTCAACATCCATGTGACACTGATCAGGGTTTAGCATCTCGCTGTCCTGGGTATCTTCATCCATGACCTCCTCTTCACCGTGTCTGGTCCAATGTGTATATCCATCCATGAATCCCCTAGAGACTAAGTGCATCTGGACATCTGCAACTTCATGTGACTCTGTATTGGCACAATCAGTACATGGACACAGGATGTAATCCGCATCACCACTTCTCCTCTTTGTACTTTCAGCCAAATTCATGAACTCTGTCACGCCACTGATAAACTCTGCGGTTTTCCGATTCTTCATCCATCGAGATCGTTCCATCTGAATGGTAATTAAAAACAAAACAACAACATTAATACACAGATTAACTGCTGCCCAGAGATGCGTGCATAAATCACAAGGTTTTATTTTAAAAATTACTGTGGGTGCTCCATGTTGTTATCCAGACGTGCAATGACAAAAAATAATGGCCAGTCATTTTACACGCAGAGATACTAGCACAACACTACACTTAGGAATTGAATACCTTAATTAAGCCACTCATGAAAAGAAGACCTTGATTAATTACCTGCGCGGTGACCTCCACCTAGCAGGCAGACAAGCGCGATGCGGCTGCACGCCGAAACAGCAAGGTTGAGGAGCAAAGCTTAGTGCGGCTACCGCCTGAAGTTCGACCTCCACTATCCTTCCATCGACCGCTATGGATGTGCTCGAATCACGCCGCCGCCGACCTCGATGGTTGACCTCCTCCTATCTCCCGCCGCAGACCGAGGATTGACCTCCTATGATGCCGCCACTGCCCACCGACCAAGGATTAACCTCTTCTCTAGTAGCCGCTGCCTAGGCCGCCGCCGCCATCTCTATATGCAAAGCGGCTGTTTTTTATGGATATCCGCGGAGCGGCTGTTCACACGGTATCTCGCTGTAACTCAATTATATGGACAGGGTAGTACATCACATACGATTATGTAACAAAAACCGTGTCTAACCTACATTGTCTTCTCACATGGTTTGGTGCGGAAATCGTGTGTGACGTTGTAATACCCAACACAAACGACATGTACAAATAGTGTGCCGTATACGACATATATATAGTGCCATTAGTAGTTCCCGACCATTAGCTTATCTCCACAGTTTCCCATTTGCCCCAAATCCCTACATACCCTCCAAATTCCCTCGCGTGGTGCTGACATTGGGGGAATGTGGACGAGTAGTGCTGATGGTTTTGGTGCGGCTACTCCTGCTCGTATCGCCGCCACGACGGCGGTCGCCGCCGAGCACTTGCCTAAGGTCATCAGAAGGCAGGTGTACTATGGATCTGAATCGTCCTGTCAGGTTCCAATCTATCCTGATCTTTTTTAGCATGTACAAAGTATAGATCCTTGTTGAATCCGTCCTGAATGGCCCCCCCCCCCCCAAGGAAAGCGATCTGCCTCCGGATCTGGAGCTTGACTCCAGACTCCCGCAACACGAGTTTGACTCCGAGTTTTGCGCCACCGAGGAGTACCAAAAGTTGAGTTGTGTGCACAGGCACACTCTCGCTCGACGGGTATGCACGGAGGGATTCGACATTGGCAGGCGGTTTCTCAGTTGTCCCTTAGAGGTTAGTGCTAATTAAGTTCATCATTTTACTTTGGTTAATGCCACCGTTCATCCAGAATACTATTTAACATTGGCAGGGATATGAGGCTTGTGCCTTTGTTAACTGGCTGGATGAAGAATGGCATGGCAGGTCTTGGAGTGTTATCACCAAGCTCGCAGAAGATAACGTAAAGCTGAAGAAGAAACTGGCTGATCTGGAATGTCCAATCAGTACGATGAAGCAAGAAAGAATCAATCACAGGCAACAGATGAAACCAAGAGACAAGAAGGAACTAGCATGTGTAGTTGTGGTTGTCGCATTAGCCATGTTCTATGCTCTGTTTGCATTGATGATTAAGGGTTTTGTTTGAGAGTATTGCTAAAGCACATCTAGATGTGCTCTAAGTAATGCACATCTAGGTCATAAGCTATTGATGTTACGCGAACATTCATGCATATATTTTTCTTTGTCTTTTTTCTATTCCTTTCTAGTTTGATTATTACTGGCTTTATCAATAAGAAGAGCTCAATGTATTGCATGCCAACTATCCTACTCCGTTCGTACTGGTACCGGTGCATAATTCCAAAACTCGTTCCTTGTTTTTGTCCTGAAAAAGGAAACCAGCCAAATAGCCAATAGGAGTCCTGCGCAACCAACCCTCAAAAAAAGGAGTCCTACGCAACCGCGGTAATTTGGAGCGACTAGGTACAAATAATTGCGGTTGATTATATCAGCGGTTAGATAATACGTCAACCCCCGCTTCAATCCCCGCTTCAATTGGCAGTTCCTCTTCTGTGCATTACCCTGCTTAAGTGTCCACCATCTTCATCGTCCCCGGTAGGCTGCACTACACACGGCACACACTCTGCAGCCATGTCGAGCAATAGCGAGGACGACAGTTCGGCCAGCAGTCTGGCGACCGATAATAGGTCAACATCGGAATCATCCCGCTCGTCTTACATGAGTCCGGCGTCAAGCCCAGACCTTGATTATATCCGGTTCATGGAAGGGACACCGCCTCCAGAGTCATCAGACGACAACCAGACAGACGCGGAGCCGTCGGAATATGAAGAAGAGGATGACGATGATGAGGAGGAGGAACGGTCGAACAAGGAGGAGGAGGACGACGATAGTAACGACGATGACGACAGCGGCGGCGATGAAAAGCCAATAGTCAGCGGCAAGAAGCGTCCTTGCCAAGATGATGTCGCGGGGCCATCCAACAAGAACAACAAGAAGGACTAAATTTAGCAGACTGTATATATCTCTATTTATCCTGTCAATCTCACCGCACACGGTTAGTAATATGTATTTGACAGAGATCTTCTACATTATCGCCAACAGGTTGGTTTGTTGAACTGTGTGCCCTGACGAGCACACAATTCACAAAAAAAGACCATATGGGCTGTCTATAATGATCACACACAATTCTGATTACCAACCTGTTTGCCAGGTATCACACACATCTTGCTACGCTGAATCGTTTGTGTTCACCTCACTCTTCGTAAACGGTTCATCGGACCGAACTGTATGCCGTATATCGCACACACCTTGATCTGGCTACCCGTTTTTGTTGTTTTGTCTCATCGTAAACAGTTCGTATAGATCAACCATATGCCCCTCATCACACACGCAACTATAATCTGAACCATGTTTGATGTATCATTCATCGCAAACGTTTTGCATCATTTCTGACGGTTTTCATACAGCAATGTTTTCGATTATTGCATCGCACACAGTTTCTCGAAGGATCTCTGATCATAGTGTCGCGTTAGCAGCATCCTGCAGTAGTGATCATGGATCGCACCATACCTAATAAAGTGCGGTTACGACGTTCAGACACACCATTACGCTGTGGTGTTCCAGGTGGCGTGAGTTGCGAAACTATTCCGCATTGTTTCAAATGAAGACCAAACTCATAACTCAAATATTCACCTCCATGATCAGATCATAGAAACTTAATTTTCTTGTTACGATGATTTTCCACTTCACTCTGAAATTCTTTGAACTTCTCAAATGTTTCAGACTTATGTTTCATCAAGTAGACATACCCATATATGCTCAAATCATCTGTGAAGGTCAGAAAATAACGATACTCGCCACAAGCATCAACACTCATCGGACCGCATACATCAGTATGTATTATTTCCAATAAGTCTGTTTCTCGTTCCATTGTTTCAGAGAACGGAGTCTTAGTCATCTTGCCCATGAGGCATGGATCGCAAGCATCAAGTGATTCATAATCAAGTGATTCCAAAAGCCCATCAGCAAGGAGTTTCTTCATGTGCTTTACACCAATATGACCTAAATGGAAGTGCCACAAATAAGTTGCACTATCATTATTAAACTTATATCTTTTGGCTTCAATACTATGAATATGTGTATCACTACTATCAAGATCTAGTAAAAATAGACCACTCATCAAGGGTGCATGACCATAAAAGATTTATACCTACTAATAAAGTAAGGTGTGTTTCTCCAATATTTTCATCCGTTCACCGTCGAAAATAATTTTTTCTGTCCGAGGTGCTACTAAATTTTTGTGCATCTACTAGACAAAACAAAAAGTTTCTCCAGAATTTCTCAATTGGGTCGGGCGCACTCCATCCCAACAAAGCCAACTCAGTAATTATACTGCCCATGTGTAAAAATACCTTATTTGTCGCACGCGGCGACAAATAGTTGAAGGAACACACAGGTCACCCAAGACTGGGCCGGCCCGTTTCAACTAAATTTTTATACATGTGTTTTGTTTTCCTTTTCCCTTTTTTATTTTTCCGTGAAATAAAAATATACAAAATATATTCAAAACATAAATTTTTGTTCAAATATTAAAAAAATCAGAATTACAAATTTTTATTATTGTTTTGAAAAATATTAGAAACTTCAAAAAACTAGTTTCGGAATTTCCTCAACATTTTAAAAATGTTGCCATTTAAAAAATATTTTGTTTTGGTATTGTTTGAGATTTTTTATAAAGTTAATATTTTATAAAATGTTCCATATTCAAAAAATATCCCTATTTTAGTGAAAAGTTCACAAAAACAAAATAATGTTTGCGTCTAATAAAACATTTTTTATGTTTTTTGAATGTTCCCCTTTTAAAAAATCAATAATGTTGTATTTTTATAAAAGGTTCAAGGTTTCAACATATTTTTTTTGAATTTAAATAACTATTCTCTTTTCTAATTTTGTTTATTTTTTAAAGTTGTATGGAATTTTCAAAAAATAAATGTTCATATTTTCTTAAATTGTCCGGGCTTTCAAATTTTTTGAACGTAAGTGCTAAAATAATCAAAGAGAATAAACCATCGTAATAAAGGGACATCCATGCATGATTGTGCTTGTGAAAGAGGATTTATGCGTTGCAATTAGTAATCCATCTAGTTACACCATCGTAGGAGAGTGATCGAAGCAACCTTGTCCCGATGGCCGTCACACATCCACCAAATGAGGAGGCGTGCACAAACCCGAAATGGAGGCGGACACGAAAGAAAAAGGCACAAGTTGGATGCTCGCCACCACGCCTACCAACCCCACCACTATCAAGATTTCACGGGCCAAACATGTCCAGTGAGAAGACCGCAACTCCTTGCTTTGTCGCCTACCGTTGTGGAGACTCTTTTTTTTGGACACAATCGATTATCTTTTCCGTTGCTTGTCATAAATAAAATATCTCTCCTGTTGCAATGCACGGGCATATGTGCTAGTATTACTCATATAAATAGAACAACCATTATTCTCTGATTTAAATAAATAACCATCTCGCATCAAACAAGATCCAAATATAATGTTCATGCTTAACGCTGGCACCAAATAACAATTATTCAAGTCCAAAACTAATCCCGAAGGCAGATGTAGAGGTAGCGTGCCGACGGCGATCACATCGACTTTGGAACCATTTCCCACGTGCATCGTCACCTCGTCCTTAGCCAATCTTTGCTTAATCTGTAGCCCCTGTTTCGAGTTGCAAATATTAGCAACAGAACCAGTATCAAATACCCAGGCGCTACTGCGAGCATTAGTAAGGTACACATCAATAACATGTATATCAAATATACCTTTCACTTTGTCATCCTTCTTATCCGCCAAATACTTGGGGAAGTTCCGCTTCAAGTGACCAGTCCCTTTGCAGTAGAAGCACTCAGTCTTAGGGTTAGGTCCAGACTTGGGCTTCTTCACTTGAGCAGCAACTTGCTTCCCGTTCTTTTTGAAGTTCCCCTTCTTCCCTTTGCCCTTCTTCTTGAAACTAGTGGTCATGTTGACCATCAACACTCGATGCTCCTTCTTGATTTCTACCTCCGCAGCTTTTAGCATCACGAAGAGCTCGGGAATTGTCTTATCCATCCCTTGCATATTATAGTTCATCGCGAAGCTTTTGTAGCTTGGTGGCAGTGATTGAAGAACTCTGTCAATGAAACAATCATCAGGATGATTAACTCCCAGTTGAGTCAAGTGGTTGTGGTACCCAGACATTCTGAGTATATGTTCACTGACAGAACTATTCTCCTCCATCTTGCAGCTATAGAACTTATTGGAGACTTCATATCTCTCAATCTGGGCATTTGCTTGAAATATTAAATTCAACTCCTGGAACATCTCATACGCTCCATGACGTTCAAAACGTCGTTGAAGTCTCGATTCTAAGTCGTAAAGCATGGCACACTGAACTATCGAGTAGTCATCAGCTTTGCTCTGCCAGACGTCCATAACATCTGGTGTTGCTCCTGCAGCGGGCTTTGCACCTAGCGGTGCTTCCATGATGTAATTCTTCTGTGCAGCAATGAGGATAATCCTTAAGTTACGGACCCAGTCTTTGTAGTTGCTACCATCATCTTTCAACTTAGCTTTCTCTAGGAACGCATTAAAATTCAACGGAACAACAACACGGGCCATTTATCTACAACAACATAGACATGCAAAATACTATGAGGTACTAAGTTCATGATAAATTAAAGTTCAATTAATCATATTACTTAAGAACTCCCACTTAGATAGACATCCCTCTAGTCATCTAAATAATTACGTGATCCATATCAACTAAACCATGTCCGATCATCACGTGAGATGGATTAGTTTTCAATGGTGAACATCACTATGTTGATCATATCTACTATATGATTCATGCTCAACCTTTCGGTCTCAGTGTTCCGAGGCCATATCTGCATATGCTAGGCTCGTCAAGTTTAACCCGAGTATTCTGCTTGTGCAAAACTGGCTTCCACCCATTGTATGTTAACGTAGAGCTTATCACACCCGATCATCATGTTGTGTCTCGGCACGATGAACTATAGAAATCGTGCATACTCGGGGAGAACACTTATACCTTGAAATTTAGTGAGAGATCATCTTATAATGCTACCTCTGTACTAAGCAAAATAAGATGCATAAAGGATAAACATCACATGCAATCAATATAAGTGATATGATATGGCCATCATCATCTTGTGCCTTTGATCTCCATCTCCAAAGCACTGTCATGATCACCATCGTCACCGGCTTGACACCTTGATCTCCATCGTAGCACCGTTGTCGCCTCGCCAACTATTGCTTCCACGACTATCGCTACCGCTTAGTGATAAAGTAAAGCAATTACATAGCGATTGCAATTCATACAATAAAGCGACAACCATATGGCTCCCGCCAGTTGCCGATAACTGTGTTACTAAACATGATCATCTCATACAATAACTTATATAATCATGTCTTGACCATATCACATCACAACATGCCCTGTAAAAACAAGTTAGACGTCCTCTACTTTGTTGTTGCAAGTTTTACGTGGCTGCTACGGGCTTAGCAAGAACCATTCTTACCTATGGCATAAAAACCACAACGTGCTATAGTGATTGCTTTTTTATCTTTAGAAAGAACCATGTTCATTGAATCCGATTCAACTAAAGTTGGAGAAACAGACACCCGCCAGCCACCTGTGTGCAAAGCACGTCGGTAGAACCATTCTCATGAACACGGTCATATAATGTTGGTCCGACCCGCTTCATCCAACAATACCGTCGAATCAAGAAACAACTAGTGATGGCAAGCAATATGTATATACCCACGCCCACAACTCCTTTGTGTTCTACTCGTGCATATAACATATACGCATAGACCTGGCTCTGATACCACTATTGGGGAACGCAGTATTTCAAAATGTTCCCTCATAGACCGAAAGGGGAAGCGTTAAGTAATGCGGTTGATGTAGTCGAACGTCTTCGCGATCCAACCGATCAAGTACCAAACGCACGGCACCTCCGCGATCTGCACACGTTCAGCTCGGTGACGTCCCTCGAACTCTAGATCTAGCTGAGGCCGAGGGAGAGTTTCATCAGCACGACGGTGTGTTAACGGTGATGATGAAGTTACCGATGCAGGGCTTTGCCTAAGCACTACGACAATATGACCGAGGTGGAAATCTATGGAGGGGGGCACCGCACACAGCTAAGAAATCAACTTGTGTGTCTATAGGGTGCCCCTCCCCCATATATAAAGGAGAGGAGGAGGGGGCCGGCCAGCCTCATGGGGCACGCCCCAAGCGGGGGGGGGGGAATCCTACTCCTACTAGGAGTAGGTGAGGGAGTCCTAGACTAAGGGGTCCTCGGGCGTATGGCCTGTTAGCCGTGGGCCAGACTGTTGGGCTGTGAAGATACGAAGGCCGAAGACTCTACCCGTGTTCGGATGGACTCTCCTTGGCGTGGAAGGCGAGCTTGGTGACCCAATATGAAGATTCCTTTCTTTGTAACCGACCTTGTACAACCCTAGTCCCCTCTGTTGTCTATATAAACCAGAGGGCATAGTCCGGATCGATAGATAATCATAATCATAGTCATATAGGCTAGACTTCTAGGGTTTAGCCATTGCAATCTCATGGTAGATCAACTATTGTAATACTCGTATTCATCAAGATCAATCAAGCAGGAAGTAGGGTATTACCTCCATAGAGAGGGCCCGAACCTGGGTAAACATTGTGTCTCCTATCTCCTATTACCATCGACCTTAGACGCACAGTTCGGGACCCCCTACCTGAGATCCGCCGGTTTTGACACTGACATTGGAGCTTTCATTGAGAGTTCCACTGTGCCGTCGTCAAAAGGATTGATGGCTCCCCTTGCCATCAAGGAAAATATCACCTCTGGAGGAGCACTGGCCTCAGGCCAAACCCTTTGGCTGGGCGGCTTCATCATGACCGCCCGTTCGGCCCTTGAGTCATCGAAAATCGTCTCTGTGTTGATTCTGAATATGCCAAACGGATGGATCTGACGGAGTTATCATCTTTAAATGAACTCCTAGATCGCATTGCTGCCTTGGGGGTCACTACAGACTTCGATCGGATTGGGCATAAACCCGACCAGAGAGAAATTAAAACTTCGCCAATCACCCATCAGATAGCGGTAGTCGAGGAGCAAGATAACTCTTCCTCTATATTGAGGACAAACTATGTTCGGATCTCTGATCTCGAAGAGCCGGACACCTACCGGCAGAAAGACACGCCTCGTCCTCCAAACATAGAATCGGAGGATAAGCTCAGAAAATCAATTGATATCCCGGTGCCCGTATTGCTAAGCCTAGAGGATCTTCAGACTCCGGATCCAAAATTAGGTCAGGGTTCGGATTTATATCCACCCACCCACCCAGACATAAGCGCTCTCTTGAGCATACAATAGCAGTCTCAGGAAATGGTCCACCACTTCTGGGCCAGATTCCTCCTTATCAAAAACAAGATCAAAGATTGCTGTGACGAAGACGTGATCTTAGCGTTTCACAATAGTTGCATGGACGAGGGAATCCTCAACGCCATCAACCGTGGTCACATATTAAACTTCGCTGACTTGGCAACTATCGTACAGAAGTACATCACAATGGAAAGCGCCTAGAAAACTCAGGCAGCTCGTTGGGAACCATCGGTCCCCACTCAACTCCTTGCTCAGGCGAAAAGGGTGCACCCTCATGGAACGCATGGACCAATAGTAAAGAAATATAAGCCTGTTACGGGGCGTGGAATCGTTCTGGAAGGATGGCTCGATGGGCCATGCAAAATACACACAACACCGGATAACATACCAACATACAGCCTTAGAGCATGTTGGATACTCCGGCAAGTGGCCAAGAGCGGT
This sequence comes from Triticum urartu, assembly GCF_003073215.2. Lineage (NCBI taxonomy): Eukaryota > Viridiplantae > Streptophyta > Magnoliopsida > Poales > Poaceae > Triticum > Triticum urartu. The sequence continues at coordinate 265,112,255 of NC_053023.1, forward strand.
GAGGATATCCTCACCAGGAATACCCTAGAACAACACCCCCCAGAAGACGACGACCTCAAAGTATTAACGGTCTTCGAGACATTCGCCTCAAACAATAGGCACAAAAGGGCACTTCGCGAACTTGCCGAAGTGTGCCAAATCGCAAAAATAAACCCTTGGAACGACACGGCTATAACCTTTAATGCCGGCGACGAGCCAAAATACAAGACAGTTCGAGCACCAGCCGCCTTGGTCCTCAGCCCAATTGTGGATGGCTTTCGGCTCACCAAGGTTCTCATGGACGGGCCAGCGGACTAAACCTCATCTATGAGGATACACTACAAAAAATGGAAATAGACAGGAGCCGCATCAAGCAAAGCAACACGACCTTCCGAGGAATCATTCACAGTCGGGAGGCATGCTATGCGGGAAAAATCATGCTTGATGTGGTCTTCGGCACGCCGGAGAATTATCAGTCCGAAGAGATAACCTTCCAAGTGGCCCCTTTCAACAGCGGATATCACGCCCTCTTAGGCCGAGATGCATTTACGCGCTTCCAAGCCGTATCTCATTACGGATATATGAAGCTTAAGATGCCCGGGCCCAATGGCATAATCACTCTCACTAGTGATGCGGACATAGCACCCCGCGCCAAAAATAAAACCGCATCTCTGGCCCTCGAGGCATTATCTGAAGCCCTCGCGGCCGAAGAATTAACAACACTGCGCTCCACAGTGGACAAGGATGATGTAATCCTAGACAAACGACCCAAATCCACCTCCAAACCGGCAGAAGAAATAGTCAAATTCCAAGTCCATCCAACGGACCCCGAGAAGACAACATCTATTGGATCACAACTAGACCAAACGGTTGACGCCGCTTTATGAGAGTTCCTGTGCGAGAATTGGGATATATTCGCATGGCACCTTCTGATATGCCAGGAATCCCACGCGAGTTGGCTGAACACAGCCTCAATATATTGAAGGGATATAAAACGGTCAACCAAACACTGCGTTGCTTTTCTGAACCCAAACGTCAAGCTATGGGGGAGGAGCTAGCCAAACTAATCGAGGCCGGATTCATTAGAGAAATAAAACACCCGAACAGGCTAGCAAACCTGCTGATGGTTCCAAAGAAAGAGAAATCCTAGCGCCTGTGCGTCGATTTCAAAGACCTCAATAAGGCTTGCCCCAAGGATCCCTTCCCCCTCCCCCGCATCGACCAGATCATTGATGCTACTGCAGGACATGACTCATTGTGCTTCCTGGACGCATATTCCGGATACCATCAAATAAAAATGAAGGAGTCCGATCAAGCCGCAACAACATTCATTACCCCATTATGGGCCATTCTGCTTCAACACCATGCCCTTCGGGCTCAAAAATGCCGCGCCACCTACCAACGCAATGATTCAAACATGCCTGGAGAAACAGATTGGCAAGACAGTCGAAGCATATGTGGATGACGTCGCCATCTAAACTTGGTACGTTGAAACACTCATAGACGATCTACATCTCACATTCAACAACCTCCATGCATATGACATCAAGCTCAATCCGGAAAAGTGCGTTTTCGGTGTCCCCGCAGGAAAAATGCTGGGATTCATCGTTTCCAATAGAGGAATTGAAGCAAATCAAGCCAAAATCCGAGCTTTGTCACAATTGGCTATGCCAACAGACCTTAAACAAGTCCAAAAACTCGCCGGTTGTCGGAGTAAATAGCCATGGGTAGCCTAGCCGGCTTCCCCTGGCCCTTCTGAAAAATTACGAGCCCGTCCGGCTCTCGAGAATCCAAGACATGGAGCCGCCTTCCCCTTGCTGGCTGCCATCCAGGCCGGCTTTCGGAAGGCGGCCCGGCTTTAGCCCTCATGAAGGAAGCCACGGGAGGGCCGACTTCGGGAAGCCGGCCATGAGAAGGCCGACTCCAAGAAGCCGGCTCCCATAAGGCGGTCGAGACCGTACCCTCAAAGTTTGCACCCACCTAACGGCACTGCAATAGGGCGTGGCTACAGTGAAGCCTGCCGCCCCCGTATCCCGGAGCACGCCTGGCACAGTGCGCCGTACGGAGTAGCCATGACCCGTCCGGCGCGGCACTGTTGCCATGTTGACCCTGATGTCACCCACGACGGGCCGCCAGTGCGGCCCACAGACGGTGGGCCCCTTCAGGCAGAGAGACGCCCGAAGGCGGCCATGCCTCCAACCAGTCGGCCCAAGATAGAGCCGGCTCCCCGCAGCCAGCTTGCCGCCTCCCTCGAAGGAGACGCCCCATTAAGGAGACAAGACGTGGTGAGGCTACAGCGATCGCCCGACGGGCGGCGGCACTGTAGTCGTGCCAACCACGATGAGGCCCACGTCACCAAGATGGAGCCACAGTAACCAGCCGCCGACCAGGCCCTGGACAGTGGGGTCTGCCTGTCGACCAAGGGGTCGGTAGCCGGCGGGACCCACCAGTCGGCGGGCCCCAGCAGCCGGCGCAGGAGTCGGCAAGCGCAGTCACAGACGGCTGGGCCCCATGCCCAGTCAGATTACCATTGTACCCCCGGGGGGTAGGCCTATATAAACCCCCCGGGGCACCCATGCAAAGGGTTCGACCCCCCGCTAGTCTTGGACACCACACAAGGAGAGGAAGCAGGCTAGCCGTGCCCTTCTTCCTCCTCCCACCAAACAGCTCAAGGAGCATTGTGTAGCTACTTGTTCATCTAGTGATCATGCGGAGACCCCGCAGAGCAGCAGTAGGGGTGTTATCTCCACGGAGAGCCCCGAAGCTGGGTAAGATCCGCCGGCGTGCATGTCTTCGCCTTATCCCGTTTCCAGGCACCGGCGATGTCTTACTGGCTCCCACAATGATAAGCCACCCGTTGGCATATGTCGCACCTACCACCCGACATTTGGCGCCCACCGTGGGGCCAGGTGCACCGTCGTCCGGAGACCTTTTCTGGACGGGAACCCTCTTCCTCCCCAGCGAGCGTAGCCAGCTCAGCACGTCCGATGGCGCTTGCCATGACACGCTGCAAGGCGTCACCAGCATCTGCGCGGCGAGCAGCCTCGCCGATCTCCTCGACGAAACCCTCATCTCCGACGAGCTCGCCTCCGATGCGGGCACCGACCACCTCGCCAACCTTCTCGGTCAGCTCCATGTCTCCAGCGAGCCCACTGCGGATCAGGAGTCGGTTGGCTCCACCGACCCGATGCCTGTCGACTCCGACACGGCCTCCTACGACACCTTCCCCACCAACATCATGATCTACAACGACCCGCTTCCTCGAGCCGACGGCTGCGATGCTGTCACCACCGAAGTGATGGTTGTTGGCCACGGCGGCCCGGCCGAGGAGAGCGCCCACGACTTGTCCGCCCCCCTCCCGGCCAATGCCGACGACAAAGCACTGGAGGCACGCCGCCTCGCCCTCCTCGCAGAGGGCCGGAGGCTGGCCTCCGCGAGACGCCTCACTGAGGCCTATCAGCGTGAAGCTAACCGCGCCGCCTTCGGCACGCCGGCCCCGGGCGGGCCAAGCCGGGCCGGCCTTGTCAAGCAACGCGGCGCTGTCATCGCCGACACGCTGGGAGTCGACCGCCCGGTCTATGCCACTCCACTTGAGAACTTGCGTGCCGCCCAGGCAGCCGTAGACGAGTTGGACGGCTTGGAGGCCGAAGACCTCCCCCACATGACCCGGCGCATCCAGCAACTGATTGACGCAGCCGCGCAGCGACATGAAGCAGACGCCCGCGCGAGAAGCCCTCCCCCACGTCGAGATCACGGCGCGACGTCCCGGACGCCGGCTACGAGCGACACCCGCGTGCGGCGCGAGAAAGAGCCGGCTGCCAACCGTAGCCGGACCCGAATCTCCATCGAGCGAGACGCGGACGGCCATCCCCGAGCCATGGAATGGCGGGGCAACCCGCCTCCGCCTCGACCCCGTGGAGAGAGATATCCCACCCCGCCACCAGTGGCGCACCCGACTCTCAGCGGCCGACTAGGTCGCCGCGAAGGAGTCGGCGAGAACGACGCCCGCCATCAGATCGACCGCCTAGCGCGATCCCTGGCGTTGGAAGAAGAAGACGATGTCGGCCCGCCTTGTTTCGGCCCCCGCATCCGCGACAAGCCTTTCCCCAAAGGGTTCTCGCTCCCAAGAGACACGCCCAAGTACAACGGCTCCGTGAAGCCGGAAGATTGGCTAATCGACTACTCCACGGCGGTCAGCATAGCCAGCGGCAACCGGCGCGTTGCCGTGAAGTACGTGCCCCTCATGCTGCAAGGCACAGTGTGAACCTGGCTCAACAGCCTCAAGCCTCTCAGCATCAACAGCTGGCTAGATTTCAATGAAGCTTTCATCCGCAACTTCACCAGCACCTACAAGCGGGCTCCCAAGCCCAGACAGCTCTCCTTGCGCGTACAAGGCCCCGCCGAGTCCACTCGTGACTACCTCACGCGTTGGGCCGAGCTCCGCAATTCTTGCGAGGGGGTGCACGAGGTGCAAGCCATCGAGTACTTTACAGCCAGATGCCGAGAAGGCACCCTCCTCAAGCACAAGCTCCTCTGCGACGAGCCGGCTACCCTCGACGAGCTTCTGGACATAGCGGACAAGTACGCCACCACCGACTCCTCGATGAAGACCGAGCTTCGGGTAGACGCGTCCGGAAAGGTACTCAACCCGGCGCCCAAGACGCCGGCTGGGGATTCCGGCCGACGCCCCCACTCAAACGACCACAAGCGCAAGGGCCCCGCGCCGCCTCCCGCCAGTCGGTAGGTGGCCACAGTTGAAGACATGCCGCCTGAAGGGCGGCCCACGCCCAAGAAACCCAAGGGCGGCCGGGCGGCTTGGCAGCCGGCTTTCTCCTATGAGCAAACTCTCGACACCCCGTGCAAGTTCCACAGCGACGCGAAGCCGTCCAACCACACAACCCGGAAGTGCCATTGGCTCACCCGAATCTCTAAAGGCGAGGGGCTCGTGTCGCCTCCGCCTGCCGGCCCGCCGCCTCTGGCCGCTCGGCCCGCAGTCGGAGACGTGCACGACGAATTCCCCGATGAGCAAGCAACCTACATCGTCTTTACCAGCCAGCCCGAAGACTGGCGCAGCAAACGCCGAGAGCACCAAGAAGTCAGCGTGGTCGCTGCCAACCCCGCCGGACACATGCATTGGTCAGAAAAGCCCATCAGCTGGAGCCGAGCCGACCATCCAGAGGTGATGCCGTCTCCCGGCTCTAATGCTTTGGTCCTGGAAGCCACCCTTGCAACGGACAGACGCGCCGCCCGCTTCTCCCGTGTGTTGATAGACGGCGGGAGCAGCATCAACATCCTGTACCGTGACACCCTGGAGAAGCTAAACATCAAGACGAAGCAGCTCATGCCTACTCGGACAGTGTTTCATGGCATCGTACCCGGCTTATCCTGCGCCCCCATTGGCAAGATCAAGATCGATGTACTTTTTGGGGACAAGGAGCATTTCCGCCGGGAAGCGATCTGGTTTGAAGTGGTGGACCTGGAGAGCCCTTACCATGCATTGCTTGGCCGACCTGCCTTGGCCAAATTCATGGCAATTCCCCACTATGCATACCTCAAGATGAAGATACCAAGCACCAAAGGCGTCATCACCGTAGCCGGCGATTACAAGAATTCCTCTGAGTGCGCGGCAGCTAGCAGCCGGCTGGCCGAGTCCCTTGTGATTGCCGAGGAAAAGAAGATGTTGGATCGAGTCGTGGCCATAGCCGGCAAGCAGTCGGCCGTGTCCCCCAACCCCAAGGAGCACGATGCTCAAGGATCCTTCCAGCCGGCCAAGGAGACGAAGAAGATACCTCTTGACCCCGAGCATCCAAAGAGGTTTGCCATCATCGGGGCAAGTCTGAACAGCAAATAGGAAGGCGAGCTCGCCGATTTCCTCCGTGAGAATCGGGACATCTTTGCATGGTCCCCCAAGGACATGCCGGGTGTTCCGAGGAAATTCGCCGAGCACAAACTACACGTCCGAGAAGACGCAAAGCCAGTCAAACAACCCCTTCGCCGACTGTCGGAGGAGAAACGCAGGATCGTAGGGGAGGAGATAGCCCGGCTTCTGGCGGCCGGCTTCATTATGAGAGTTTTCTTTCCAGAGTGGCTCGCTAACCCGGTCCTTGTGCTAAAGAATAATAACAAGTGGCACATGTGTATAGACTACACGAGCCTCAACAAGGCTTGCCCCAAAGATCCCTTTGCCCTGCCAAGGATCGACCAAGTGATAGACTCCACAGCCGGATGCGAGTTGTTGAGTTTCTTGGATGCTTACTCCGGATATCACCAGATAAAGTTGGATCCGGACAACCGCCTGAAGACCGCCTTCATCACGCCATTTGGAGCCTTCTACTACCTGACTATGACATTCGGCTTGAGAAATGCTGGTGCCACTTTTCAGCATTGCATGCAGAAGTGCCTCCTCAAGCAACTCGGCAGAAACGCTCACGTTTACGTGGATGACATCGTGGTGAAGACGGAGAAGCGCGGCACCTTGCTGGGAGACCTCAAGGAAACGTTTGAGAACTTATGCCGGTTCCAAATCAAGCTCAACCCTGAGAAATGCGTGTTCGGAGTGCCAGCCGGCCAGCTCCTAGGCTTCCTGGTCTCCGAACGCGGCATCGAATGCAACCCAGTGAAGATCAAGGCCATCGAGAGAATGGCGATCCCCACCAAGCTTCGAGACATTCAGAAGTTCACCGGGTGCTTGGCCTCCTTGAACTGCTTCATCAGCTGGCTCGGAGAGAAAGCTCTCCCCCTCTACCGCCTCATGAAGAAGAGCACTCACTTCGAGTGGAACGACTGGGCCGACCAAGCTTTTCACGAGCTGAAGAAGATGCTGGCCACGCCGCCCGTTCTGGCGGCGCCGACTGAGAAAGAGCCCATGCTCCTCTACATCGCCGCAACCAGCCGGGTGGTCAGCACCGTCATCGTAGTCCAACGCCCAGAAGAAGGCCGAGCCCAGTCGGTCCAGAGGCTGGTGTATTATTTGAGCGAGGTGCTGTCCGCCTCAAAGCAGAACTACCCGCACTACCAGAAGATGTGTTACGGCGTGTACTTCACCGCCAAGAAGCTGAAGCCCTACTTTCAAGAGCATCCCATCACGGTCGTATGCACCGCCCCGCTGGCCGAGATCATAGGCAGCCGGGATGCATCCGGCCGGGTGGCAAAATGGGCCATCGAGCTGGCCCCTTACACAATCTTCTACCAGCCCCGCACCGCCATCTAGTCCCAAGCACTGGCCGACTTCCTCGTCAACTGGGCCGAGACCCAGTACCTGCCGCCGGCTCCCGACTCCACCCATTGGCGCATGCACTTTAACGGGTCCAAGATGCGCACCGGCTTGGGAACCGGCATCGTCCTTACCTCTCCTAAAGGCGACAAGCTCAGATACACGCTGCAGATTCACTTTGCCGCCTCCAACAACGTGGCCGAGTACGAGGCGCTCATACACGGGCTCCGGCTTGCCAAAGAACTCGGCATTCGCCGGATCCTATGCTATGGCGACTCGGACTTGGTGGTCCAGCAATCATCCGGCGACTGGGATGCCAAGGACGCAAACATGGTGAGCTACCGCTTCCTGGTTCAACAACTCAGCGGATACTTTGAAGGATGCGAGTTCCTCCACGTACCGTGAGCCGACAACGAACCAGCCGATGCCCTGGCTCGAATAGGCTCCACTCGGCAAGCAATTCCAACCGGCGTCGCTCTACAACGCCTCCTCAAGCCGTCCATCAAGCCGTCTCCAGAGTCCAACTCCATCTTCGTGCCGCCTGACCCCGATGCGGCCAGGTCCGGCTCGAAGAACCTAGCAGGCGACCCTGAGACTCCCGCAGCCGGCCCGGGGACTTCGGCAACCGGCTCGGGGACTGCCACACCCGGCTCGGGGACTGCGGTAGCCGGCCTGGGGACTGCACCAGAACAACAGCCGGCGACCGACTCCAGCATGTCACCACCCACCCCGCCCACCCTGGTGGCAGTAGCCACATTGGCGGTAGAAGAAGTCGCGGCTCCGTCATGGGCTCAGTCTATCCTCAACTTCCTAGTAAACCAAGATCTGCCGGCTGGCGAAACAGAAGCAAGACAAGTCCAACGTCGAGCCGGAGCATACACAATCGTCAACAGAGAACTAGTCAAGCGCAGTGTCACTGGAATCCTCCAATGGTGCGTCGAGCAAGAGAAGGCATTGCAATCCTCAGAGACATTCACCAAGGAGAATGCGGCCACCATGCGGCCTCAAGATCACTTGTCGCTAAAGCCTTCCGCCATGGTTTCTTCTGGCCAACTGCTTTGGATGACGCCAAAGAATTAGTTAAACATTGCAAGGGGTGCCAACTCTTCAGCTCCAAGCAATACATGCCGGCTTCGGCACTCAAGACCATTCCCCTCACTTGGCCCTTCGCCATTTGGGGACTGGACATGGTGGGCCCATTCAAGACGGCGCGCGGCGGCATGACGCATTTGCTCGTCGCCGTGGACAAATTCACCAAGTGGATTGAGGCAAAGCCGATCAAGAAGCTGAATGGGCCGACTGCTGTGACGTTCATTGCAGACATAACAACTCGGTACGGCGTGCCACACAGCATCATCACCGACAACGGCACGAATTTTGCCAAAGGAGCCTTGGCACGTTTCTGCGCAGCCCAAGGTATCCGACTGGACTTAGCATCCGTCGCCCACCCGCAGTCAAACGGCCAGGTCGAGCGAGCCAACGGCCTCATCCTCTCCGGCATCAAGCCCCGACTGGTCGTACCTCTGGAGCGCTCAGCCGGCTGTTGGCTCGATGAGCTGCCGGCTGTCCTCTGGAGTCTGCGCACTACACCAAACAAGTCAACCGGCTTCACCCCTTTCTTCCTTGTGTATGGTGCCGAGGCGGTCATCCCAACTGACATCGAGTTCGACTCGCCTCGAGTAACCATGTACACGGAAGCGGAGGCCAAGGAAGCACGAGAAGACGGCGTCGACCTGAGTGGAAGAAAGCCGGCTGTTAGCCCTCAGCCGGTCTGCCATCTACCAGCAGGGTTTGCTCCGCTACCACAGCCGGAAGGTCAGGCCAAGATCTTTCCAAGAGGGCGATCTTGTGTTCCGGCTGATCCAGCGAACAGCCGGCCAGCACAAACTCTTGGCCCCTTGGGAAGGCCCCTCCGTCATCAGCAGAGCTCTAGGCAATGACTCCTACTACCTGATCGACGCACAGAAGCCGAAGGCACGCAAGAGAGACGACTCCGGCAAGGAGTCGGAACGACCATGGAATGCCAACCTCCTTCGAAGATTTTACAGTTGAAATGCAGTATGTATCACGCTAACTTTTGTATTAAGTACGAGACAATAGACCCCCCGAGGAGGGCTCAGGGACTGCCATCCCTTATTTATGAATGAAAAGTATCATGCTTATGACCTTGCCATTTCATTTACTTGTTCCGTCATGCACCAAGTTCGACTAGTCGGCTCGGGGACTGGCCGACTGGAGTTATATTAGAAGTCCTACCCGCAGTCAGACAAGTAGTGTGCCGGCTCCCAAGCCTTCTCTTGCCAAAAGTCCCAGTTCGAAGAACCGGCTGTCCGGCTGGCAAGAGTTAAAGGCAGGAACGGGCGCCCACACGAAAAACGGCTAGGGACTAACGGACTAATATAACAAAAGCCGGTTTTTTCTCCCACCGCCGACTGGCTACCAGAGTAGCCGGCCGGCCGGTTTCCATTGACTTCACTTCATCCAAGAAAGCTCAAGTACTTGCCTCCCCAAAGAGGGAAGGCGGCAAAGGAAAAGGCCTAAGGATAAAAAGCATACGCGAATGGAAACCAAACATGCACATAACAATATTTACATAAAAGACCTCCGAGAGGCCAGCATTCAACATAGTTTGGATACACCCCCAGTGGGTGGAACTGCGAAAACTTAATGAAGATTGTTCAAAAGACAACAAGCAGGAAAGATAAAGACGGCAGGTCAAGCTGGCGGAGCGACCGACGAGCCGGACTGGTTGGCGGAGATGGTCGTGCCGGCTGAAGGAGCGGCTGGCTGGCGAACTTCGGCTTGGTCACCGCCTCCCGTAGAAGCGCGCCTCATTGCTGGAGGCACGGTCGGCCTGAGGTCGGCCGGTTGTTCCACCAGCCGGCTCGACGTCTTCGCCGTCCTCCTCTTCGTCATCCTCGCCCTCGTCGCTGGAGGCAATCTCCTCCGCCGAGTCCTCGCCCACCGCCGGGTTCAGCCCGAACCACTCCTCCGGCTGAGAAACACCGTCATCATCGATTTCGGGTGCGAAAACGCTGATGTCGGTGCACTCGGCGATTGTCGAAGCCCGCTGGGCGATAGCCGGCCTCACCTGCTCCAGCTCCGCGTCGGCCTCCATCCGCCAAGTGCGCAGCTGGTCCAGGCTCAGCCCTGGGTACCAAGCCCAAATGAACTCCAACGCCCGCCCGGCTCCGAGGCGGGCCGCCGACGCCTTCCAAGCCTCAAAGCGACCGACTGTGACCTCTAGCCAGTCGGCAGTTCGGCTTGGGGTGCGGGGGATCGTCTCGCCGGGCCAAAGGGCGGCCAACACTTGCGCCCCGGCACGTTGGAGCCGGCGAAGCATCCAATGAGCCGGCTGCAACCGCGCCTGGACAGCCAAGAGCTGCTCCTCAAGCGTCCGGTTCGCATCCGGCGCGCCTCGCGATGGGCCTCAATGCTTTGGGCGGCGAAGGCGGAATAGCCGGGGAAGTAGTCTGCACCAAAAAACAAGCAGCAGCTCAAGTTAAGCCAAAAACCCAGCGGCAAGGGGCAGGAGAGGGGCGAGGAAGGCGGCTTACCGTCGATCAAATCCTCGATCCGGCCGAAGCCTTCATCCAGGGCTTGCCGGGTCTCAGCCCAGCTCGCCGCCTCGGTCTCATACTCTGCCTTCAGGGCGGCTTCGCTATCCCGCGCCGCCTGCAGGGCCGCCTTTTGGCTCTTCTCCTGGTCGGCCAGTTTCTTGGCCAGGCGATCACGCTCCTGGACCAAGGCAGCGTGCTCGGCATCCTTGGTATGAAGGGCGGCCTTCGCTTCGCCGAGCTCCTTCCTCAAATCGGCGTTGGCCCCTGAAGACAAAGAAAAAGAAAAACCAATAAGGAAAGAGTCGTCAAGAAAGATCCGACCCGACTGCTCAGCAGTCGGCCCGAATCTCGGGGACTACACCCAGTGGGTGCGCTGACGCGCCCCCACAGGAGACAGACAAGATCGAGTACTTACTTAGGCTGTCGGCCAGGTCGTCGGTCCTCCGGCTCAACTCCCGAGCCTGGGAGTTGAAGGCGGCAGCACGGAGGTTGTGATATTCCTGGAAGTTCAGACAAGAGGCAAAAATAAGGTAGCCGTCAAGAAAGATCCGACCCGACTGAGCAGTAGTCGGCCCGAATCTCGGGGACTACACCCAGTGGGTGCGCTGACGCGCCCCCACGGAAGAAATTAAGAGAGCAAAGCAGCCAAGAACGAAGGACTCACCCGGATGGTGGCTCGCGTCGACAAGAACTCCTGGGTGAACTGTTGCAGCAGGGCGGCCTGAGCGAGCAGCCGGCTCCGGACCCCTTCAGCCGCCACATTCAGCTCGCCAGTCCCCCCACTGGGGAGTCCACTCGGACGTGGCAGTGCTGGCCGCCTCCAGATCTTCCGCCGACTGGCCTGCGCCCGCGACTCGGCGCAACTCCGGCGGAGCGGCGCCTCCCCCTGCGCGCCGGCCCGTCGCCGGCTGCACCTCGAGGCCGGCTCTGTTCTCCGGCTCACCCCCGGTCGGCCCCTCTGGCACCGCTGACGATTGGCCGCCTTGGCCCGCTCCGGTTGGCGCTGCTGGCGGCGCTTTCCTCGCAAAGGCCACGGGGTCCTCCCCCCTTTCCATCAGCGGCGGGTCTTGGACGATCTCCTCCGCCAAGGGCAATGGGGTGTCGGGGGCCACGGCTCGGAGGGGAATGGCGAGCAGCGGAGGCTGGTTGCGCGAACCCTCCACCTCCGGCTCCGCGGTCGCCGCCTCCGTCTGGGCCTTGGCTGCCGCGTCGGCCTGCTCCCTCGCCGCCTGGGCGGCCGCTTTCTCCGCCGCCTCGCGCTCCTCCCGCCTTCACGGGCGTTCCGCTCTGTGGCCTCCCTGAGGTCGGCGCGGGGTCCACGCGGCGGGAGCTTGAAGAACCTCCAGTCGGCCCAACTACGGAGCCGCCCGGACCACGCTCAAGGGAAAGCGGCGCCCTGTCCAGCAAGCGGAAGAAATTAAGAAGAATGCTCGAACAAGAAGAGAATGATGAAGAGCATGCGACAAGGCAATTGACGACTTACGCTGAGAACCGCCTGAGGCTGCTTCACCGCCTTGCGGAAGCGGGCCGCTTTCGCGGCCGCCTCGTCTCGCTTGGTCGCCGCGGTGGAGGCTTTGGACTTCTTCGGCCGACTGCCGAAGAGGCCTGAAGCGGCCCGGCGCTTCTGTGCGCCACCACTGGCACGAGCCCGCGCCCTGATGGTCGGCCGCCGGCTGGCGACGCGGGGCGACTTCGGCTTCAGCATCGTCCGGCCAGTCCTCGAAGCTCGCGGCGTGAGCCTTGAGCCCCCGGGCTCGGCGTCGTCCCCCACGACGGCGTCTTCCATGGCGGCCGCCCCCAAGTCGATCGTCGACGTCGTCCGCCGTGCGGTCGGGGGCATACTGGCGTTCTATCCCCGCTGACCCAGTCGTCGGTGGGAGAAGGGGGTTCTGCTAAGAAGAACCGACTGATCAGAAGCCGGCCATCATAAAGCCGGCTACCAACAAAAAGAAGGAAGAAAAGAAAGCTTACCACGGGCGGAGGGTTGGCACGAGAATAGGGCGCCTTGCCGTATCGCCAGTCCTCGGCGAGCTTGCAGTTGGAGATATAGTTTACCATATACGATACCTCCGCGTGAGGCATCTCCCTGGTGCTCAGCCGGCTTGGGTCGAAGCGTCCGCTCATTTGGCACATCATGTGGGGCCGGCTTTGGAGAGGAGATATCCGGCGCTCCACGAAGGCGGCCACCAAGTCGGCCCCGTTCAGGTTTTCCGACTGGATCATCACCCGAAGCCGGGAGACGGCGGCGTTCCCGGCCTGAGACAGTGACCGGGACCGGAAACTCCATGAGGGCTGCCTCCCAGCCGGCGGGCCGGCTACGTAAGCCGGCAGGTTGACGTGGTCTCCTTGCTCGGCGACGTTCTTCACGTAGAAATATGATTCTGCCAGATCTTCACCGACTGGATCAGGGGGATGGGCGGGAACGGGTTGTTCTCGCTCGCCCTCCTCATGGCGATGAAGGCCCCGCAGGGGGCGGGCACGCCTGCGACGACGGTGCCGAGCTTGCTCTGGAAGAACTCCCCCAGAGCTCCAGCGTGGGGAGCAGCCCCAAGAAACCTTCGCAGAGGGAGACGAAGGCCGACAGCAGCATCACCGCATTGGGCGTGAGGTGATGCGGCTGAAGGTTGTAGAACTCGAGGAAGGAGCGCAGAAATCCGCTCGCCGGAAGGCCGAAGCCGCGCAGGAAGTGCGAGCGGAAGACGACCCGCTCGCCCTCCTCCGGCGCCGGCGAAATCTCCGTCTTCGGCGCCAGGCGACCCGCACGAGGTTGGCGTCGGGCAGGCGCCGAGTCTGGCGGAGGAATTCAACGTGGTCCTCATGGACGTTGGAGCCGTCCCACGAGCTTGACAGCGCCATGGGAGCGAGACGATGTGGAGGCGCGGCGGCGCTGAGACGGGAGGCTGCGGCGGCAACGAGAAGAAACGAGGACGAGAGGGGGCGGAGCGAGAGGGAGCGTGCGAACCTCTGTCGCTCCCCCTCCTCCCCCTACTTATAGGCTCGCGTGGCGGAGCCGAGGAGGCGCGGCGTGGGGAAACGTGGGGATCGATCGTGCCCACTCCCCCACGTCCCCGCTTGTGCGCCCTAATGGCGAAATAAAATCGCCACGGGAAGGCGAGCGGTCCACCTGGGCCGCAGAAGATCAGCGTTCGGGCCGAGGCCTAGGAGTGGCGGGCCCGGGCCTGCGCGCGGCGTCCCGTCGCGCGCGTGCGATGCGGCAGGGTCTCGCTGCCACGTGGCCCGGGGAGGGCCCGCGGTCAGCACGCGGGTCGACCACTTTCCCGCCTGCAAGACGCAGGGCTCCCCGAAATCGGCATACATCAGCAAAGCCGGCTCTTCAGGATAGGAAGCTGACCAAGCTTCTCGTCCCTTTGTCCGCCTCGAAGCTCGATCAGCTTCGGGGACTACTGTCGGAGTAAATAGCCATGGGTAGCCTAGCCGGCTTCCCCTGGCCCTTCTGAAAAATTACGAGCCCGTCCGGCTCTCAAGAATCCAAGACATGGAGCCGCCTTCCCCTTGCTGGCTGCCATCCAGGCCGGCTTTCGGAAGGCGGCCCGACTTTAGCCCTCATGAAGGAAGCCACGGGAGGGCCGACTTCGGGAAGCCGGCCATGAGAAGGCCGACTCCAAGAAGCCGGCTCCCATAAAGCGGTCGAGACCGTACCCTCAAAGTTTGCACCCACCTAACGGCAGTGCGACGGGGCGTGGCTACAGTGAAGCCTGCCACCCCCGTATCCCGGAGCACGCCTGGCACAGTGCGCCGTACGGAGTAGCCATGACCCGTCCGGCGCGGCACTGTTGCCATGTTGACCCTGATGTCACCCACGACGGGCCGCCAGCGCGGCCCACAGACGGTGGGCCCCTTCGGGCAGAGAGACGCCCGAAGGCGGCCACGCCTCCAACCAGTCGGCCCAAGACAGAGCCGGCTCCCCGCAGCCGGCTTGCCGCCTCCCTCGAAGGAGACGCCCCATTAAGGAGACAAGACGCGGTGAGGCTACAGCGATCGCCCGACGGGCGGCGGCACTGTAGCCGCGCCTACCACGACGAAGCCCACGTCACCAAGATGGAGCCACAGTAACCAGCCGCCGACCAGGCCCTGGACAGTGGGGCCTGCCTGTCGACCAAGGGGCCGGCAGCCGGCGGGACCCACCAGTCGGCGGGCCCTAGCAGCCGGCGCAGGAGCCGGCAAGCGCAGTCACAGACGGCTGGGCCCCGCGCCCAGTCGGATTACCATTGTACCCCCGGGGGGTAGGCCTATATAAACCCCCCGGGGCACCCATGCAAAGGGTTCGACCCCCTGCTAGTCTTGGACACCACACAAGGAGAGGAAGCAGGCTAGCCGTGCCCTTCTTCCTCCTCCCACCAAACAGCTCAAGGAGCATTGTGTAGCTGCTTGTTCATCTAGTGATCATGTGGAGACCCCGCAGAGCAGCAGTAGGGGTGTTATCTCCATGGAGAGCCCCGAAGCTGGGTAAGATCCGCCGGCGTGCATGTCTTCGCCTTATCCCGTTTCCAGGCACCGGCGATGTCTTACTGGCTCCCACAATGATAAGCCACCCGTTGGCATATGTCGCACCTACCACCCGACACCGGTTGCGTAGCATCTTTAAGCAGCTTTATCTCCAGATTGGAGAGAAGGCATTGCCACTCTATCACCTTCTGCGGCGCACCGATCACTTTGAGTGGACGAATGTGGCAATGGTCGGACTGGAAGAAATAAAAACACTTCTAGCAAGCAACCCAATCCTGGCCGCGCCTAGCGCCGGCGAACCTATGTTATTATACATATCGGCAACACACCAGGTGGTGAGCGTCGTGCTCGTCGTTGAGCGAGAGCAGGACGACCAAAAATTTCCTCTTCAGAAGCCGGTATACTACGTATCCACTGTCCTCACACCATGCAAATCCCGGTACCCTCATTATCAAAAGATAGCATACGCGGTCTTCATGGGATCCCGAAAGCTATGCCACTACTTCCAGGAGTGTTCGATCACGGTGGCCTCTGAAGTACCACTCAACAACATAATAAACAACTGCGATGCCACAGGTTGGATTGCCAAATGGGCCATTGAGCTCCTTCCATTTGACATAACATATAAACCGTGTTGAGCCATTAAATCCCAAGTACTGGCTGATTTCGTCGCCGAATGGACCAAGGCCGAACTCCCTAAAGAGTACGACACATATTCCAACTGGGTTATGTATTTTGATGGCTCCAAAATGCTGGTAGGGCTAGGAGAGGGCGTCATTTTAACGTCCCCCACTGGAGACATCGTCCAATACGCACTCTAAATATTATATACGGACTCCAACAACGCAGCCGAATATGAGGCTTTATTGCATGGTCTTCGGATGGCCGTCTCCATGGCATACAACACCTGGAAGTGCGCGGGGACTCAAACCTCGCAATATCTCAAATAAATGGAGACTTCGATGCCAAAGATCCGAAGATGGCGGCGTATCGCAATGTCATCCTAAAAATGTCGGCCCAGTTTGAGGGGCTCGAGTTTCATCCCGTGGATCGAGAAAGTAATCATGCGGCAGACGTCCTTGCTCGCATCGGCGCCAAGCACGACCCTGTCCCACCTGACATCTTTCTAGAAAAGCTTTTTAAGCCATCCATGGTGTGGCAAGGGGAGAGCGGCAACACCAGTCCGGATCCAAACACAACCCTAGATTTCGGACAGGCCGATATCATCGGGGGCTCAGCCATCGAAATAACACCATCGGCCCATCTCATTATGGCAATCATCGCCCCATGGACCGAACCCTTCTTGGCCTACCTCAACAGGAAGGAACTCCTTGAGGATCAGACCGAGGCCCGCCGCATTGTCCGGCGTTCGAAGGCCTACAAGGTTCATGAAGGAGAACTATACAAGAAAAGCGCTACCGAAGTCCTTCAAAGATGTATCTCCAAGGAAGAGGGGCGGCAGCTCCTGGCTGAAATTCATGCCGGTCTCGGTGGGCACCACGCCGCAGCTCGGGCCCTTGTTAGAAAGGCCTTTTGTACAGGTTTTTATTGCCCGACAGCCCGAGCAGATGCACAGGACCTTGTCCAACATTGCGTCGAATGCCAACTCTTCGCCAACCAAAGCCATATGCCGCCCGCCGCCTTACAAACAATCGCCATCACTTGGCCTTTCGCGGTCCGGGGGCTCGATATGGTCAGACCCCTTAAAGGAGGAAGCCGTAAGAAAAAGTATCTGCTGGTCATGGTGGATAAATTCACCAAGTGGATGGAGGCCAAACCAGTTAAAACGGCCGAGTCCAGGCTGGTGATAGAATTTATATCCGGTGTTGTACACCGTTATGGTGTCCCACACAGCATCATCACCGATAATGGCTCCAATTTCACAGCCGATGAGGTGAAAACCCGATGCACTAATCTGGGCATCAAACTCGATTACCCCTTTGTCTATTATCCACAAAAAACGGTCAAGTCGAACGAGCCAGTGTTCTTATTATGAGCGGCATCAAGCCTAGACTAGTGCGGTCTTTGAAAGAATCAGACAAGCACTGGGTTGAGGAACTCCACTTCATACTCTGAGGGCTGTGGACCACGCCCAATCGTACCACCGGATATACACCTTTCTTCATGGTGTACGGCGCAGAGGCAGTGTTACCTTGCGACATTTTTCATGACTCACCTCGAGTGTGCATGTACGAAGAGAGAGAGGCCAAGCTTGATCGGTAGGACAACTAAGATGCCTTGGAGGAGGAGCGCGACGTCGCAAAAGCCCGTTCCGCATTTTATCAATAGCAGGCTCGCAGGTATCAAAGCAGAGAGGTGCGGGCCAAGACTTATAATGTTGGAGAACTAATTCTATGCCTGCCGGAAAAGAAAAAGGACAAACTCAAGCCCAAGTGGGAGGGTTCCTTCATCATTGACGAAGTTCTCACCGGAGGAGCGTACCCCCTGCGTGATGCGTCAGACAATCGCCTAGAGCCGAACCCTTTGAACGCGGCCAGACTCCGACGATTTTATGCCTAGCGCCGAACACTATGTTCGTCTCCTTCCTCCTGTTGTTTCCATTATTTTTTCTCTCTTTTTGTTTTTTCTCTTTAGCTTTACAGTTTTCGTGCGGCTAGACTGTGCACCCCTGATGCATACATCTTCAAATATGTACGTCCATTATACCTAGGGGCTTCTTGGACAGAAGCTTGCTATTATTATCTTGCGAGCATTGATCTCATCACATATGAGTCTTTTCCCGTATGTACCTTTTGTTCGCCATTATATGCATCGATATGACTTAAGTTTTGGCCAAGCTGGGTTGCCTGGCTCCTGTTTTTATGACCTACGTTCCCGTTAATTCGGCTAGGGCATAAAGGGAGCACCTCTGCGATTGTTACTTCCAGGTCATCCGGACGTGTACCTCAGTCTGGGTGAAGCCGAAAGCTAGCGTTCTTAAGGGAATATTCGGTCGGTGAATTAAAGATGTTTCCGCATTCACTCCATCGTGAACCCCCAGAAGTTACTTATACTATGATTTTTTTTCAAATAACAGTTAGGACATGCACATGAAACACATGCACACCCATGGAAAGGAATCCTTAATGGAACTATTCTCTCTGGAAGATGTTTCTTACATAATGTAATATAACATAACTAGCCGTATACAACTTGTCTGTTCAAGCAACTATGACCCCTACGACTGGTTTCCACACATACCCCGGTTTGTTTTACCGCTCAGGTATTCAGAAACACTCTGCAGCTTTGGGTCCAGAGGTCGAAACGAATAGGTCTACCATGACAATCATTTTACAATTCAGCTAGATTTACATACGTCAAGAAAGGTACATAGTCATTTGGACTCAAAAATTTCCTCCTCTATACTGTCCAACAGGCTGTCTAGCTTAAAATCCTACTGAGAATACTTGGCGGCTATTTCTACTTGGTCATATACCAAATTAACTGTAACTTCTTTTCCATCTGACCCTAGAGGTCCGACCTGAGCCATATGATTCGGGTTAAGCTTGGTATACCGTGTTTTCACCATGGCCCAGGCTTCTTGTGCACCTTCCCGGCAAGCCAATATTTTCCACAATCGAAAGTGCCGCCGCA
Source organism: Triticum urartu (assembly GCF_003073215.2). Lineage (NCBI taxonomy): Eukaryota > Viridiplantae > Streptophyta > Magnoliopsida > Poales > Poaceae > Triticum > Triticum urartu. The sequence goes on from NC_053023.1 coordinate 265,131,068, forward strand.
CCCCCTTGAACAACTGTATAAGCTCCTCCATCTTTCCTGGAGGGGAGGCGGATGGCCATAAGGCCTTGGCAACACTTCACATCGCCTTCCGAGCCTGCTCGTGCACTAGCGATAGCTCTTCTAGCAGGTCACCCGAGAATCCGTACATCTCCTCTTCGGGACGACCGGTCAGCATACGTGCAAACATAACCCTGTCAGTCTCCTCCACCTCCGAGTTATTAGAAGGTAAGTTCAACCACATACCGAATATGTCGCCTCACAGCCTTTTATTCTCCTTTACGGAGTCAGCTAGCTGGGCCCATACATCTTTCAGATCCTCACCCAATCGGGTATTCCAACCTGGAGCTTGTTCTTCTCCAGCACGACTTTTGTGAACACACGCTCGCTCGCGGCTAGCAGTTTCTTGGCTTCTCGTTCTCCGCCTTGGGCAGCTTTTAGTTGTTCTTGCAGTTGACCTAGTGATCCTAATAAGAGGTGAGCAACCATGTTAGCATTATTGGTATACCATTAGGTTTTCTCGATGGAGGGAAACATTACCAGGAGACGCCTTCTTGGATTTCTCCAGTTCGGCACGGGCAGCAGCTAGCTGTGTCTGATACTTTTCTAGCTCCTGGGCTATCAGGTCGTTCTTCTCTGTAAGAACCTGGTTATACAATGATACTTAAATCAGTTGTACCCACTACTTCAAGTCTCAGGGGCTACTGGCATATGGTTATCATATTCGGACAAAGTAAACTTACCCGCACATCTTTTAAATGCTGCTTTGTGGCTCTATTAAGCCCATATCGAGCAGCTTGGAAGTATGCATCAGTCGAGCCGAAGGCATTAAAAGCCTCTTCTGAAAAGCCAAGGTCTTGTAAAATGGCCCTTCGGCGCCGATGATTCATGGTGCTCTCCACTTCCGAGTTAGTGACGGATACATCATCTGAATCCTCGGCAGGAGGACAGTCCAGCATTACCCCCGTATCAGCCCCCGTCTTTACGGCAGGATCTGGATCTTGGCTGTGGGAAGTATGACCGGCCAGACCCCCGGATATAGTCTGGCACACCTTTTTCCTGATATAGGATAAACAGAAAGGTCACAGTTGGATGTGACTGCCAAGGTGCATATGTGGAAATCCATACCTCTTTGATGAAGGCTCGGTCGTATCTTCGTTTGCCTTCCTCTTCGAAGGCTTGCCCGGTGGGGGGGGGGGCTCTCTTCGAAGATGCCCCTGGGGCAGCATGGCGCGCCGAACGCCTCCCCTTGTGAGCACAGGACAGCGCGGTGGGTGAGGCAGAATGAGAGAACTCTTTCGGATAAGATGTCTCTTGATTACTTATGTGTGAAGCAGGGAGAAGGCCGGGATAATCGGCGGTGATAGCCACCTCTGTGCCGTCATAGCTCTCCTAGTAAAACACCCCGTCCTCGAGCACCACAAATATATCCAGATCCTCCTCGAATCCGGGATCAAGGTCCCGATTGTGGCCCTCAGGCTGTGGGGTGGGGCTGTGAAGCCCTTCAGAAATCTTTCGCCAGTGTTGTTATAAATGGATGGGTTAATACTCATTGAAAGTAGCTTGGGGAGCGGAGTGAGTAAGGCAAGGAGTTGGTACTTACCCATCTAGGTGGACTGTGCATGGAAAATCCATCTCTGTGCTTGATAAGTAGAAATTCCTCTTCCTCCCCTTTGAACAGTTCGGCCATTATTTTGGCCAGAGCGGCGGGGGTTTCTGGACCCTTTCGGCCACAGCGGGAGGCGTCATCTTCCCCGTTGCAGTGCCACATGGGGAGACTTCTGTAGTGGAGTGGTTGAACCCCATGTACAATGGAAGTCGCCATTACTTCAACTATTGATAATCCGGACTGAGCGAGTGACCTTATCTTGCTCATGAGTTGACGAATTTCCGCACTATCTTCCTCCTCGAGGCTCCGAGGGCGCCAACTATGGTGCTTCTTCAAAGGAGCTCTTGTGAATTCGGGAAGCCCCCTCCGAACTGGGTCCGGAAGTGCAACATCCTCAATATAGAACGATTCGGAGGTCCACTCTTCGGGTGCCTTCTTTGGTGTGCCGGACAGGTATCCGGTCTCGGTGATGCGCCATATTTCGGCTCCGCCCACTTCAAATATTGACCACTCGTGGTTGCGCGCGACAATACAGAATACACTACAAAAAAGACACATCTGTGACATTTTGGGCTAAATGAATTTTTTTTCTGTCATACATATGACACTTCTATGACGATAATTGTGACACAACCCGGTATCATCATAGATGTGGTGGGCTCCTACTTCTATGACAAAAAATCATGACAGAAAATGGGATTTTCGTCCTGGGCGGGCCGGAGATGCAGCTGCATGACATTCTTTGGGCCGTCCATGACGGCAAAAACCATGGTAGAAGCGAGGGGGAGGAAAATTTAGGGGAGTTCCCGGTTACGGTGGGAGGTCGGGGCCGAGCGATGCGTGTTTCTCTCGTACACGTACGCGTGTGTATGCGAGGCATTGGCTCTAACTGAACCCGAGCGAGGCATTGGGCTCTAACTGAACCCGAGTGATTGCACTGCAGGCTACGTGTTACTAAACCCGAGCGATCAATCAATGGCTGTTAACTGAACCCGATCGAGCAATTCCTTCGCTACTGCTGCTAACCGAAGCCAATCGATTGGATGAATAGTGAGCGTTGCGGGGGGGTGGATGAACAGTGAGTGGTGGCGTTGCCTCTGGATGAACAGGACCCCGTGGTGTGGTGGAGGGCTGGATGAATAGTAGACGGTGGAGGGGTGCCCATGGAGGGGTGGTTGAATAGGACCCCGTCGGGTGGAAGGCTGGATGAACAGTAGACGGTGGAGGTGTGGTTGAACAGTAGCCGGTGGAGTAGCGCGCGGTGGAGACTGGATGAACAGGAGCCCGTCGAGGCTAGAGGAGTTCGACGGTATCCCATGGAGGCCGGAGTAGGTCGACGGTGGAGATGAACAGTATCTCGTGGAGTCCCGTTTTGCGGTACGCCTCACCCCTCTCGATGAACAGGACCCCCGTTTTGACCGTAGGAGGTCCGTTTCGTCCGTTTTGCGGTACGCCAGACCCCTCCCGATCAACAGGACCCCCGTTTCGACCGTAGGAGGTCCGTTTCGTACATTTTGCGGTACGCCACACCCCTCCCGATCAACAGGACCCCCGTTTCGACCGTAGGAGGTCAGTTTCCTCCGTTTTACAGTACGCCAGACCCCTCCCGATCAACAGGACCCTGTTCCGAACATAGGAGGTATGTTTCCTCCGTTGTGTGGTACGCCAGGCCTCGTTTCCATCGCCTGTTCCGTCCAAGCCCTCTCGATGAACACGACCACGCATTCCGTTCCGACCCAGCCGGTTGGCTTCCACGCATTTCGTTGCCTCCCGATGAACACGACGCATTCTGTTGCCTCCCCATGAACACGACGCATTCCATTGCCTCCCCATGAACACAATGACGATGTTGTTTCTCCGTTCCGACCCAGCCATGTACACGAGCCATGGCCGTACGTATGCGCGAGTAGGCGTTTGAGACCCCGCCCGTATGTACACATACGTGGCCGTATTTTCTTTCTTGCACCCTGGCCGCTGTACGTACGTGTACATGCTATGTGCATGCCTCTACTACGACATGTACGCGCCTCTACTACGACACGTGCGCGCCTCTACATCCACCAGTATATATGTACGTACACGTTCGCGACCAGAATGACAACGCTATGTACGCTTCGACTAGGTGGGTCCCGACTGTCAGGCACTTCCTTGCCTGTGAAGATGTAGCTGGTGGGTCCCAGCAGTCAGGGGGGCAAATTGTTTTTTTTGCCCGGACGCACTTCCTTGCATGCGAAGATGTAGCTGGTGGGTCCCAGCAGTCAGGGGGAAACGTTTTCTTCGCAAAATACAGTGGCCCGTCCGGTGGGTCCCAGCTGTCAGGTGGAGGAATCACTATTTTCCATGTAATAAGTTGGCACTTCCTTGCTGCGGCCATGGACCTAGCTGTCAGCCTCTCCACGTACAGTCCACGTCCGATGGAAGTCGTTCCTTGACCACGTTGACCACGCCGCGCCGAGAGCACCAGGGCGGTGGACGACGGCGAGGCCTAGGAAGGGGACGACGGGGAGCCGGGGAAGACACGGCAGTGGAAGCCCGCGCAGACAGGAGTACGAGGGTTCACTGGTTCGGCTGCGGTGTGAGGCTGCCGTCGCTGCAGGGCCTGGCCAGCGGTGGGAATAGTAGGGGGAGGTGAGGCCTCCGCGGCAGCACAGCCGACCATGGGAGGCAGGAGCATGTGGCATGACCGACGCTGCTTTGGGTGGCTGGAGCAAGAAGACCAGAGGTTGAAGAAGCACTACGGCCATTGGATAGACATCGTACGGTCACTGGAGCTAGAATCGTTCATATTGACTAAAGTTGAAAAAGGCCCCCGTCCTAGTCAACTTAGTAGGCCCACAAGTCAGCCTCCCACCATGGTGGGTCCCAGCTAGCAGCGGGAGTATTCATTTTTTTTGTGCGTAATAAGTAGGCACTTCCGGTGGGTCCGAGCTGACAGCGGGGGGAACGTTTTTTTTTGCGAAATACGTTGGCCCGTCCAGAGGGTCCCAGCAGTCAGGGGGGAAACGTTTTTTTTGCGAAATAAGGTGGCCCGTCCAGTGGGTCCCTACTATCAGGTGGAGGAATAATTATTTTCTGCGTAATAAGGAGGCACTTCCTTGTGGCCGCCTGGACCCAGCTGTCAGCCTCTCCACGTGTAGTACTCTTCCGATGGAAGTCGTTCATTGACCTTGTTGACCACGCCGCGCTGAGAGCACCAGGGCGGTGGTCTGGACGACGGTGAGGCCTAGGAAGGGGCCGACGTGGAACCGGGGAAGACGCAGCAGTGGAAGCCGCGCGGAGAGGAGTACGAGGGTTCACTGGTTCGGCTGCGGTGTGAGGCTGCCGTCGCCGCAGAATAACATGGGGTGTGGGTGAGTAAAGGGATGGCCTGGCCAGCGGTGGGAGTAGTACGTGGCGGTGAGGCCTCCACGGCATCACAGCCGGCTACGGGAGGCAGGAGCACGCGACACGACCGGCGCTGCTTTGGGCGGCTGGAGCAAGAAGACCAGAGGTTGAAGAAGCACTACGGCCGTTGGATGGACATCGTACGATCACTGCAGCTAGAATCATTTATATTGACTAAGTTGACAAAGCCCTTGGTACGCGTCAACTTAGTAGACCCACAGCTCGGATTTGGCAGAGAACATACAGCCCATTTGCGATTTGTAAGAATGTACAACCCATTTTTTAATTCTAATGGAATTTACTACAGCCCATTTACAGTTTGTTAAAAGTACAACCCAACTTCTAGCTAGGACAACGATTAATAATGTCACATCCCTAGTTCTGGTTTGCACTAGGATAGCGTCATGTGTGCATCATGTCTAAATTTTTTCTTAAACTTGAAATGGGGAGTAATAAACCCCAACACCCCCTTTTAAATACTAGGTTCCAACAATTGGAATTTCAATGAACCCAAAATGCCCTTCATAAATGTTCACCATCTTTGGTCCTGGCTAAACCGTCTGCCAAAAATGGTTTCATGTTTTTGGAGGCTATTCTGGATTTTTGCACCAAGCCATAAGTATTTGCATTTGGGCAATTTAAATCCTATAAATATTTTAAAATGCCCAAATAATCTTGAAGGTATTTTTAGGCTGTTGAGAATATTTTCAAATATGCCTCTGAATATTTTCAGGTTTTTCCTAAATGGAATAGTATTTCTACTATTTCAAAACACAGAACAGAAACAAATTAAAGAAAAACATAAAGAAGAGAGAGAAAGGAACCTCACCTGGCTTACCTGGCCTAGGAGAGAAGCCGGCCCAGCTGGCTGGCCCAGCCCAGCAGCCTCCCCCTGTCGTCTTCCTCCTCTGCCAGGAGGACGAGGGCGTGTGCCCGACGCACGCACGCCACCTCCACCCTGCTTGCTTACCCCCTCGACGGCCTGGAGGCAACTGCCGCTCGCCATAGCCGTGCCCACCGTGCTCCCCTTGCCTCGCTGCTGTGTCCTAGAGCTCTGCCCCGTCGCCTTCTTTAGCTCCGCCAAGCCACGCAGCTCCACCGTCGTGTGCCCCTCTTCCCCTTGCCTCTCGATCACCGTAGCCGCCGTTTCGACCGAAGCCGAAGCTCGTCGCCGCCGGCCATGATGCCGCCATCGTTTTAGCCACCACAGCTCGCGTCTGAGCGTGTGAACGCGCTCGGTGCCTTCCCAGGAGCACGTCGCTCCCACCAGCTCCTCCTCCCGAGCACCCTAACGCCGAGCCCAAACTAACCCGAACTCCGGCCGCCGCCGAGGTCGACGCCGTGCTCAACTCTGGCCACCTCGCGCCCTCCCGCAGCCACCGATGCGCGCGAGCTCCAGCTAGCCGTAGAGACCAACCGCGGCTCAAACCGCAGTCTGTAGGCGAAACCTGAGCCTCACCGCTGCCTCTGCTCATCGCCAGCGGCTAAACGCCGGCCTAATAACTAATTAGCACTAAGCTAATGACCCACAGACTTACAGACATGTGGGCCCCGCTGCCTAATTTACTCTGGTTTAGCTTTTGTTTAGATTAAACTAACCACACGGGCCCTATAGGTCAGTTTGACCCGGCCATGTCACACGTTGACCGACCCACACGTCAGTGCTGACTTGCTGACGTGGCTGTTGACCTGACCCCACCTGTCAGTGACCCAGACAGCATTGTGTGACTGACCAGTGGACCCCACTGGTCAGGTTTGACCTGGTCAGCCGCAGTTGACCTGCTGACGTCACAGTGCCGCAGTGCTGACGCAGTTAATAATTTTCTGGATTTAAAATAATTCAGAAAATCAAGAAAATTTCCTAAACTTCTAAAAATCATAAAAATCAACCGTAACTCCAAATGAAAAATATTATATATGAAAAATGATCAGAAAAATCCAATCTATCCATTTGTACCATTTTCATGCATGTTAGAACAACTTATGGCTGCTGTTTAGGCCAAATCATATAAATGGCATCTAAACCCTCACATATGGAGTTTGAATTTGAACCTAGGGTTCAAACCAACTCCATTTAACATGTTGCTAGCTGCATTAGCTCAAATCACAGCATGTTGGCATGTCATGATCATGCATCATATTGTGCATTGCATTGATTGTGTTCTTTCTGTGTTTGATGGTGGTTGTTCCCCCTCGGTAGATGATGTTTCCGATGATGAGATCGATGACACCTATTAAGAACTATACTATCTTTAGAAGTGCCAGGCAAGCAAAACCCCCTTGTTCATTCCGATACAAACCCACTTGCTCACTCCTGCTCTCTTTTTCTGCATTAGGACAACAACGATTCAACTGTTACATGATGCGGTAGTTGAACCCCTTTCCTCTGCATGACCTGTCATTGCCACAGTAAATAGATGAAACCCACTAGCATGATTAGGAGTTGTTTGAGCCATGATGTGCCTACTCATTCATGCTTGTTTGTCATGCCTGCTATTTCTTAGAGTTGTGTGAGGTCTGATTCATTGGGGATGAATTGGAAAGTGGCGAACATCTCCTACTGTGTGTGAGCTAAGTGTGTTGAACACGATTTGGTAAAGGTATCAATTAGAGTCCATGTAGGAGTACATGGTGGGTTGTTTCATTGGAACCGTCCTTAAGCACCAAGATCTGTATGTGTGATTTAAGAACCAGTTACTACCATGCATTGGGATCCTTAATTGACCCTCTCGGCTTCTTAACCACCCTAGTCCTCTGTCCAGGAGTTGCAACTAGATTCTGGTGTTTGTAGGATATGTGTTGGCGGCCGTGCGTAGCGCTGACCCCAGGGGTGGGCTATGATGCGGTAGATACACCGTGGCCGGGCATGCCGGGCGCCCGTTTGGTGTCTCGGAACCCTGTACACATCGTTCGGGGCCGTATGTGGAAACCTAGGCCGGACTCCCTGCGGATGGAACCTGGATAGGCGATAAACCTGGACTAGAGACTTGAGTGTTTAGGTAGGCCATGGCCGACACCCTCGTTGGGCTTCCGCTTGAAGGTTGCCGAGTACATGTCGTGTAAATGATGGTAAGTGGTGAGAGTGTGTATGAAGAAGTACACCCCTGCAGGGTTAACATCATCTATTCAAATAGCTACGTCCGCGGTAAAGGACTACTTGGTTGCCTATACAGTTCATAGACAAGTGAAAGTGGATACTCTAAAATGCGCAAGATAAGCGTGAGTGCTATGGATGGCGTTCTTGTAGGGAGACGGGAGCGGATCCATAGTGGTGTATTGATATGGTGAATATGTGGACTCGTGTGCACCACCTCAAAAGAGTTGCTTGCAGTCATAGTTCAGGTTAGCCATTGAGTCAAAGCTGGCTTGGTGCAGTTAAACTCCACTACCCCTTTGTTGATATCGATGCATATGTAGTTAGTTGTGATGTAAGTCTTGCTGGGTACATTTGTACTCACGTTTGCTTAATTTATGTTTTTGCAGAGAGACTTCAGTCTCGCTAGTAGTTCCACGTGGACTTCGACGTTTAGCTTGTTTACTCAGCTACGATCCTGTGCCCTCGGCAAGATCTGGTAGATAGACGGGCTTCTCAGCCTTTTTCATTTGTATATGTCTGTACTCAGACCTGTTAAGCTTCCGCATTTGCTTTGACTTGTATGCTCTGAATGTTGGGTCATGAGACCCATGTTTTTAATATCCGGCTCTTCGGAGCCTAATGAATAAATACTTGAGTCGTAGAGTTATGTTGTGAGGACATGTTGTATTTACACATATCGAGCATATTGTGTGTATGATTGAAATGCTTGGTATGTGTGGGATCTGACAACCTAGTTGTTTATCCTTGGTAGCCTCTCTTATGGGGAAATGTAGTCTTGTGCTTCCATGATCCATAGTAGTCCGCTACAGCTCGGTTCACCGGAGTCTTGCTAGCCCAGCAGTACTGCTCCAGAACACTTGACTGGTCGGCATGTGATTCACTTCGTTCATGTGTCTGTCCCTTCAGGGAAATGTCACGCGGTGACATCCGAAGTCCTGCCTAGCCTGCTACAGCCCGGGTTCCCAGAGTCCTGTTAGCCCAGTACTACATCCCAGATTCGCACGCTGCTGACCGACATGCTCGATGTTGATTCATGTATGCCTCTCCCCAAGTTATTGCCACTTTGGGTTCACGACTAGTCATGTCGGCCTGGGTTCTCTGTCATATGGATGCTAGTGACACTATCATATATGTGAGCCAAAAGGCACAAACGGTCCCGGCCATGGTAAGGCGACACCTGTGGGAATACCTTGCGTGAGGCCGCAAAGTGATATGAGGTGTTACCGGCTAGATCGATGTGACTTGGAATCGGGGTCCTGACAAATAATTTCAAACAACCGCTCAAAACAGAATTCAAAAAAAATTCCCACATTTTGATGGGATCCGAAATATTTTTATCCAAAATTTCTAGTCAGGTTAAATATAATTTCAAAATAAAGTTGTATTACGTTAAAATCCAACAAAATATTGCGCGCGCAACAAGTAATGAAATTAAATTTTTCAAATTCCAAAAATAATATATTTTTCAAACTAATTACGTGTTTGGTGCATAGTAACTATCTAGTTATTATAATTACATCCCATTTATTATTTCTTAAAGTCCACTTTCTTGTTAAGCCTAATGCATACCTCCTAGGAAAGTTTGCTGCCCAGCGGGGCGGAGAATAACAAGTTGACCCGGATATTGTGTACAACTGTCGGCCGAGTTGCATTGCTGATGTTCAAAAAAAAGGCATGTGTAGTACAGTACAACCTAACATGGTTACTCAGCCCACATTCAGCGACGCCGGAAAGGCCCAAACAAGGCTTCTGTACAACTTTTTGAAGTCACTGAGCTCAATTAATAACTTAAGAAAAAAGTTAGATTACAGTGGAACCTAATTAAAAGTTGTCACGAGCAAATAAATAATTCAACGGGTCCCACTTGTGCATGTGCGCGTGTGCGTGCGTGTGTGTGTGTGAGAGAGAGAGGGATAGAGAGGGAGACCCATCGGTCGATGCTCGTAAATACATCTTTCAGCCATATGCATTGTTGATGCTCAGTAAAAACTTATATAGTTGACACAATCATATAGAACATCATAGCACACTGAACTTGCATACAAAAATTTCACGCAGGCGGCACAATCAGGATGGAAGTAGTGGATCGCTACGGGAAGGGCTATGTTGAAACCAATGAAGTCGTACATAACGGTTCATCATCTTTATCAATGACGGGGAAATATCTTCAATGTTGTGTATAGAAAATAGACAGACAACACAATAAGTTCTGCTAGCACATTAAGTTGAGTGTACAACCCTTTCTAAAAAAGTTCAGGTACAAAATTAGAACAGGTCACAATCAAATGTACTGGCATATCAGTGCTTCACACCCATAGCTCGGATTTAACTAGTATCTGACAAGATTCAGTTGTTACCACAAATTAGAGCACATCCCGGCAGCGAGCCCTTCCTCTTATCCCAAAGAAGCAGTGGCCTCCGCCGCGCGATTGAGTAGGCCCTGTGACATCCATCATTCCGAGCAACACGGGGAAAGTCTGACGTTGACTCCTGTAATGGATGTCGTCGATGGACCCTGGCACCAGCGGCAGCGGCAGGACTTCGATTGATGGATTGACCACTTCTTCGACATGCACGAACACTCGATACAGCTACATCCCTAGCGTGTTCTGCCGCGGCCTTGGTGGCGACGAATAGTATAACCCCGGTTCCTGCACCGGTATCTCAACACCAATCACCTTCGGTATGGTGGATGACTTCTTCATCCATGCCATAACCGTCAGAGCCCAGCTGTCTGGAGGAACAAACATACTTACGAGGTCACCTCCAAGGTCGTTGATAAGCTCGTTCATGGACTTGCTGTTCCAAGCACATCGAGGCATGCCGTGGAAGGAAAGCTTTGTTAAAAACTCAAGCTCAGAGGGCACCGAGCCCCATCCTGGGTGCCACCGATCAAAGCTCACCAGCGCACCATCGCAGAACAAACGCCGGGAATATTTAAACACACGACTGCAGTCAAAAGTTGTCAGGAACCTGACGAAGAAATCAGCCGGTGGCGGACAGACTTTGACGAGCAAGTCACTTATTTGGATGCCGTGCGCAATGCCAAGAGCTTTGACAAGGTCGTCCGACAAGACGGGAGGTCTGTCGCCGTTGATGGTTACCATCAGCTAGCACTTTGCCGGCAAACTGGTTGTCAAGCGCCGCCATGCCACTGTTGAGCGACAGCATGCAGCGACCGAAGGCAGGACGGACCTCGGGATCTCTGGCTAAGAGATCCCCGTTGACCGGCGACATGATAGTGCGCTTGAGTACATGGAGTACAGGAGGGGGATTTGGGGGAACTGGAGTAGGAATCAAGATTCCAGAGGTGGGGGAGGGGCGGGAGACTGGGGATGAAATGGTAGCATGAATTTCAAGCACGCGCCAATATGCTCTCGGCGCCCAAGCGCACGAAAACACCGGTGGCGCCCACATGTCAGCCTAAGAGTCCTTATTCTTTCTTTTTTGGAGAGCCCGGCCTTTTTTCAGGATCTTTTGAGAGCCCGGCCTGAGAGTCATAATTGACCTGTTTGGCATTGCGTTACTACTCGGCCCATATTTAACGACACCTCACTGGCCCAAACAAGTGTACATCACCGAAAAGACACTGAGCTCAAATTATATAACTTGAAAAAAGGAGATATACTCTGAACACTTGAGAATGGTGATGCCCTCATTTAGCCCACCAGTAGTTTGCGACAATAAACAGTTTGAAACAATGATATATACAACATTCAAACACCGACTAGTGACTACTACTGATATAAACAGCAAGACATGATAGTTCATAAGAAGTCTTGCTACACTACCAAAACGCACCCATCTGCAGCGCTCAGTCTCTCATGATCCAGACGAGAATGACATTCAGTCAAAAAACTATTACATAGTAAGAGTGACATAGACGAAGATGGCCAAATGACAAGGAATATGCATAACAAAAGAAAGAACTACCCATCCAGAACCATCATCAAAGACAACAAAGTTATTCGAAGAGATGATCCAACACCATCATAATTTGCAGCCCCGCTTCAGTGACCAGTGATCCGGAGACACCAGTACTCCACCCTTTCGATGCAACAACCCAATTACCTATCAACCTGAAGGCTTGAACCACATCACTGCCTGTCGTAATTGAGACATCCAAGGATCAAAGTTAATTCGGATGCCTTTGTCATTCTCACCTTCTTTTGGCTGCAGGCTGTATCGTTGACAATCAGGGGAGTTTTCTCCCGAACTCCTAGGGCTCGCCGTGTAGACACAGTTTTCCATAGCAAATAGAGCCTCTCTGCCATCAAGGTCCTTGCCAACGGTGATCTCCTAGTTAATCGGATAATTGAGTCCGAGAAACAGAGAGTGTGAACCAAGGCTATTTACCCGCCTCCAAATAAAAAATCCTAAAGGCCCCAACAAGTTGGTATCCTGCTCATAGACGTAACAGCCACTGTCCGGATACTCACGTATTACACGGTGCTTGTATACAGTGGGGTTTTTGCAATATAACTTTTCCAGCTCATGTGTCCGAATGATCATCAGTCTTTTGCCGTCGTCTGATCGAGCGAGGAACCAGTTGTGCTTCCTTGTTTTTGGCAAAGGTGGTGTGATTACAAAGGGCAGTAACTGTAGGGACACTGCATCATATCAAAAAGGACAGACATTGTTAATGTAAGATCAGCATTGTTCAGAGTTTGAGTAGGATAATGCAAGAAACAGCATTGATATGTCCCTGTTGGAACTGGGAGGAAAATAGATGGAAATGTATATTGGGTTCAAAAATATAGAAGTGCCATGCATGGTTATACTCATGTTATCTCGCAATCGATTCTTCATAGGAAACTACCATGGCATGCATGTTATGTAATCATGTTCTGTCCTCACAAACAAATTCTTCAAGGTAACTAACAGACCATGCATTGTTATATACTCGTGTTCTGTGGGCAAAAATTTTGCGAGGATATTATTCTAGCCATTGATTGCTGAAGGGAGAATATAGGTATGTACACATGGTAAGCATTGCGGGATTTCACTACTTCCAAACATAGAGTTCTCCATATGCACATTTACTTCCCTAATGTATGGTTAGATGAAACCCACAGTGTGGTGCATGTTTCTACAATATTCTGCAAAACAAGGTCCGTCCAACTAACGTAGTAATCTAGATGACTTGGACCGCGATGGTAAAACTCTATATAATCCAACGGAGGAAGAATAATCTCATGGGAGGTCTGGAAGTTCACGAGCACCAACTTTTTACTGTCTTCTCTGAAGGCAGCCATCTAGTGGGAGTTCATGCCGACCCAGTACATACCTGCCAAGAAGATTCGGGCGATGGTGATCGGATCGATGTTGAGGGAAATGATGTACGGCGACCCACTACATACCCACTACATACCTCCGTGTCATGGTGAGCCAATCTCGCAAGACCAGATAGCAGCAAGCAAGGTCTCTTGAAAAGATTAGGCCTTGATTTGATGATGGTCGTGTGCATGTCCCTCGAGCATGCAGCCAGCCGCAGGGCGCTCAACATATCCATACACGAACAACAGAGGTCGAGGATGTCACTGGGGAGATTGCTCCAATCGCGGCTCATATGGATGTTGCGCGGTTCGCGTTCGGGCATGGTGGAGTTTGGAAGGGGGCTTGATTTAAGGGGGAGAAGGATGTCGGTGCTGGAGCGGCTAGCGAGGGAATAGTGGTACTAGGGGAGGCAAGTGAGGCGATGGTACATGGGGGCATAGTGAGATGGAGACGGAGACGGAGACGGAGAAGGGGATGGAGATGGAGTGGTGCTATGGGAGCGGAGAGGGAGACGAGGCGAGGCGCCAATGTGCTGTACAGCGGCGGTGACAGACTGCATAGTGCATAGGGTGAGGCTGACTTTGGTAACCCGAACAGGCCGCCTGGACTAGTGTCAGGCGCAGGGTGTTGTCACTTCACTGTGAGGACCAGATGAATAGCATTTTGACCATCAAGTGTACCACCGTTGTACTACTACTACTACTACTAGTAGTAGTAGTAGTAGTAGGAACCTGAGTACTCCAGTGTTGTATAGCGAAAATAGGTCTCCCGTGCTAGCATGCCTGTTCACTTCATCGTTCACGTATCATCAATATTGCGAGCAGAACCAAATTCTCGTGCATGCCCAATCAACACCCTGCCGCGATGCATGCAGTGGTCGTTCTGGTGCATCAAGGACAGCATGCACATCGTTCCACACTTGAGAAGAGGAAAAATGGAAAGGTAGAATGCGGCAGCAGAGGAAGAGAATGCTGGCTAACGAGGCTGGGAGGGGATCGAGCAGGAAGTTAATGCTCCACGCCTAAAGGTTTTGGGAAAACTTGATTTTCATAAGGTGACTTATACTCACCTAAACGGAGGGAGTATTCCTTAACCAGAGAATGTTGTGTCTCCCACTCACGCGCTCAAAAAAAACTACGACACATTTTTTATCTGTTTGCATAGGTCCCACCTATCAGGAAGGATGGGCACGTACACGAACAGGTACGACTCATCAGTCTACCCGCATAGCCTTTTCGTTTAGTCTACCTAGCTGTCTAATCAACCGCCTGCACGCCACTTCTCCCATTTACTTCTCCATCGGGAACCAATTCTCCTCGGCTTCTTCACCTCCCCTTCGTCATCATTTGCATCCAAACCCCACTGCGTTCACATTGTTTTAACCTCTTTAAATAATCATCTACTACTTCAGTTAGACTAGCCATCTAATCATAATTCTCCAAACCATAGCCCTCCGTTCCAGCGGTTCCAAATGGCGATAGAGATCGAGATGCAGGTTTTTAGCGTCCAACATGTCCTCGTCGAAGGCTCGATGCGCATAGTTGCCACCGTCACCGTCCACCCAAGGGTTGTTCGGTAGTGGATCAACAATATATCCAACTCCCTC